>NC_048566.1:9147500-9447500 GCF_013265735.2 Oncorhynchus mykiss | reverse complement strand
CTGTATGAAAAGTCTCTCCCATACAGTACATTTCATCATCTCTTTTGTATTCGTATCATTGGTGCAGCACATGCAGAGTCCCAGTCAGCAGAGAAGTGATGATAAAGTCTCCAGCTTCTGGAAGGATGTGTGTTATTGCTTCATGTTAGAACATATCACATCCTAATGCAATCTTTTATTATTTCATATTGTTGTTGCACTGTCGAGAAGGAACCTGCAAGTAAGCATTTCATTGGACGATGTATACCATGTGTATCCCATGCAAACGACTAATACAACTCTAAAACCTTATCTCTCCAGCATTGTAAGGAAATCTGCAGCACAGAGCAGCATTGGTGCTGTCTGAAATTGCGCTTGCATCAGAGGACTATGGTCACACAGTACAGTAGCCTTCTCATATCTAAGAACCCTATCACCATCACACCTCCACTTCCCATGTTTTGAGAGTGAAAGTTACATCAAGGATGTTGACAGGACAGATAAATTGCTGAAATTAAGAGGAATGACACCTCAAAAACAGAACTAGAAATCTATGCTGTTATTCAGGTACAATGGAAACATATGACTGCCACAGTAGGTTTTAAACATCAGGCTTGTATTACAATTTTCTTGGGTCTTGGTAGTAAAAAGATTATATTAATATTGTTAACATAGAGCAATGTTTACATAGGCCAGCATTGAGCACCACCTACCTCAACACAAATACAGACACAGATAGCCTACAAACATGGGCCACATCAAGTTCAGCATAAATTGCTAATGAGACTGGGGACGTTCTATTATAGTGTTCCAGTCTCTCTAATCAACAGTAAGTGGCAGTAGTAGTGGTGGTGTCTGACCTTGGGGTGCTTAACCAGGTAGTCCTGGCACATGGACAGGACCTTGTTAGGCTGCTGCTTCCCCAGGGTCAGTATGGACTTCCTGACCTGCTCTCTGACCACTGGGTCCTTGTCATTGGCTGAATCCAGCAGGGCCAGGGTCACCTCTGACGGGGAGAGAAGACATGGAGGAGTGAGAGAATACAGAATAGACGTGGAAGAGTGAGACACAAATGAGAGACCTGGGGTCTATTCATACCACCAAACAGCATGCAAGGGATAGCCAATATCAAAAGAAGTAATGGCATAAGCACACAACTATGAATAGAGGTCACTCACGCTCCACATCTGACTCCTCCATTGTGCCTGTCTGAAGGCTGGGACTGGAGATATTTAGGATTTCATTTGGTGGTCAGAAAGGGTTCAAACTTGTTCATCTGGTTTCACCACACTGCAAAGAGAGAAAACATGCATGTTTGACATGTCAAAAGAATGTAGTCTATGGTAAAAGTCGGGCGAATGGAGAGAACACCAACACAATGTGATTATTATTCATGTGTTTAAAACGGTGAAATCTCCATTATATTCTCACTGGCGATGATGTTCAGTAACATCATGACTAGCTCAGTGGCGTCACTTTATGTGGCAACTTTAAGACTAGTGCAAACAGCCACATGACATGTCCTATGCTGGATACAAACAAACTGAGTTGCAACACACCGTTGCAGTGCATGACAAAGTAAATCAACTGTTAACTAGCTGTCAAATCATAACGAGCCTGAACCTGAAAACAGTCAGAGAGAAGTGCAGCACTTCCTTGTCAGACCAAGACTTGTTTTTCTTGGTAGGGATATTACTGTGGCTAAGTTAGCTATTCCACATGTTCTGCGCTGGTAAGTGGTTAATAGTATGGTTGTTGTCAATATGCTATAATTGAATTTGGATAAATGAAGTGTCGTCGACCTATTTTGTCTATTGCTACAGGTGACAACAAGCTAGCTCTGTTTCGGACTGAGACAGAAGGGCAAGCTCTGTAACAGAGCTCGCTAGCGGTCACCTGTAGCAATAGACAATGTGGGTCGATGACATTTCACGTATTCAATTCTAGTATATTGACAACATCCATACTGTTAACCTTATACCAGCGGCGACCATGTGGAATGATGAGCGTCGTCAAATGCAGCAAAGTAGGCTCCCCACCTTTCAAACAGCCCGTCTGACAGGCTAGCTGGATGTTAACTAACTAGCAAGCAGGCTAGCTAACGTTACACACAATTGCAAGGATGAATCTCCTCACGCGCAGTAATCCAGTGAAGATGCGATGTATATTGTCCGATACTTGGCTGACTAACTGTCTTCCACTGTGATATCGTATTTTTCCTCAATATAAAGAGAGAGACTTGTTAGCATCCAGTAGCTAGATTAGCACTACGCCACTGCAGGTTAACACCCCTAATCATGTGCGTCGAGTCAGTGTGGGCGTGACTTTGACAGCAGTTCAGCAGGTTGAATGATTTTGATCCATGTGATAGATCACTGACTGGATATCACGAGGTACGTGAGATATCACTTTTCTGTAACTTTTGCAACGTTATAGCCATAGGAAAGTAATGTGTTTTTGTGTCATGCATCATGACTTGAAATACTTTGACAATGTGTACTGGATACGTCTCAAAATCTATGTTTTTATATTCAATTTCTATTTTCTATCCAACAATTACAGCAATATTAGCCATATTACTGCGAGCATGCGCTGACCAACCAGCAAGTGTATTCACCGACATTTTCAACCTCTCCCTGTCTGAGTCTGTAATACCAACATGTTTTAAGCAGACCACCATAGTCTCTGTGCCCAAGAACACTAAGGTAACCTGTCTAAATGACTACTGACCCGTAGCACTCACGTCTGTAGCCATGAAGTACTTTGAAGTACTTTGACGTACATCAACACCATTATCCCAGAAACCCTAGACCCACTCCAATTTGCCTGAAAAGATTTGGCATGGGTCCTCAGATACTCAAAAGGTTCTACAGCTGCACCATTGGGAGCATCCTGACTGGTTGCATCACCGCCTGGTATGGCAACTGCTCGGCCTCCGACTGCAAGGCACTACAGAGGGTAGTGCGAACGGCCCAGTACATCACTGTGGCCAAGCTTCCTGCCATCCAGGACCTCTATACCAGGCGGTGTCAGAGGAAGGCCCTAAAAATTGTCAAAGACTCCAGCCACCTTAGTCATAGACTGTTCTCTCTGCTACCATACGGCAAGCTGTACCGGAGCGCCAAATCTAGGTCCAAGAGGATTCTAAACAACTTCTACCCCCAAGCCATAAGACTCCTGAACATCTAGTCAAAAAGGCTACCCAGACGATTCACATTCCCCCCCCCCCCCCCTACCCTCTCCACACCACTGCCACTCCCTGTTGTCATCTATGCATAGTCACTTTAATTAACTCTACCTACATGTACATACTACCTCAACTAACTGGTGCCCCCGCACATTGACTCTGTACCGGTATCCCCCTGTATATAGCCTCCACATTGACTCTGTACTGGTATCCCCCTGTATATAGCCTCCACATTGACTCTGTACCGGTATCCCCCTGTATATAGCCTCCACATTGACTCTGTACCGGTATCCCCCTGTATATAGCCTCCACATTGACTCTGTACCGGTATCCCCCTGTATATAGCCTCCACATTGACTCTGTACCGGTATCCCCCTGTATATAGCCTCCACATTGACTCTGTACCGGTATCCCCTGTATATAGCCTCCACATTGACTCTGTACTGGTATCCCCCTGTATATAGCCTCCACATTGACTCTGTACCGGTATCCCCCTGTATATAGCCTCCACATTGACTCTGTACCGGTATCCCCCTGTATATAGCCTCCACATTGACTCTGTACCGGTATTCCCCTGTATATAGCCTCCACATTGACTCTGTACCGGTACCCCCTGTATATAGCCTCCACATTGACTCTGTACCGGTATCCCCCTGTATATAGCCTCCACATTGACTCTGTACCGGTATCCCCCTGTATATAGCCTCCACATTGACTCTGTACCGGTATTCCCCTGTATATAGCCTCCACATTGACTCTGTACTGGTATCCCCCTGTATATAGCCTCCACATTGACTCTGTACCGGTATCCCCCTGTATATAGCCTCCACATTGACTCTGTACTGGTATCCCCCTGTATATAGCCTCCACATTGACTCTGTACCGGTATCCCCCTGTATATAGCTTCCACATTGACTCTGTACCGGTATCCCCCTGTATATAGCCTCCACATTGACTCTGTACCGGTATCCCCCTGTATATAGCCTCCACATTGACTCTGTACCGGTATCCCCCTGTATATAGCCTCCACATTGACTCTGTACTGGTATCCCCCTGTATATAGCCTCCACATTGACTCTGTACCGGTATCCCCCTGTATATAGCCTCCACATTGACTCTGTACTGGTATCCCCCTGTATATAGCTTCCACATTGACTCTGTACCGGTATCCCCCTGTATATAGCCTCCACATTGACTCTGTACCGGTATCCCCTGTATATAGCCTCCACATTGACTCTGTACCGGTACCCCCTGTATATAGCCTCCACATTGACTCTGTACCGGTATCCCCCTGTATATAGCCTCCACATTGACTCTGTACCGGTATCCCCCTGTATAAAGCCTCCACATTGACTCTGTACCGGTATTCCCCTGTATATAGCCTCCACATTGACTCTGTACTGGTATCCCCCTGTATATAGCCTCCACATTGGCTCTGTACCGGTATCCCCCTGTATATAGCCTCCACATTGACTCTGTACTGGTATCCCCCTGTATATAGCCTCCACATTGACTCTGTACCGGTATCCCCCTGTATATAGCTTCCACATTGACTCTGTACCGGTATCCCCCTGTATATAGCCTCCACATTGACTCTGTACCGGTATCCCCCTGTATATAGCCTCCACATTGACTCTGTACCGGTATCCCCCTGTATATAGTCTCCACATTGACTCTGTACCGGTATCCCCCTGTATATAGCCTCCACATTGACTCTGTACCGGTATCCCCCTGTATATAGCCTCCACATTGACTCTGTACTGGTATCCCCCTGTATATAGCTTCCACATTGACTCTGTACCGGTATCCCCCTGTATATAGCCTCCACATTGACTCTGTACCGGTATCCCCTGTATATAGCCTCCACATTGACTCTGTACCAGTATCCCCCTGTATATAGCCTCCACATTGACTCTGTACTGGTATCCCCCTGTATATAGCCTCCACATTGACTCTGTACTGGTATCCCCCTGTATATAGCCTCCACATTGACTCTGTACTGGTATCCCCCTGTATATAGCCTCCACATTGACTCTGTACCGGTATCCCCCTGTATATAGCCTCCACATTGACTCTGTACTGGTATCCCCCTGTATATAGCCTCCACATTGACTCTGTACCGGTATCCCCCTGTATATAGCCTCCACATTGACTCTGTACTGGTATCCCCCTGTATATAGCCTCCACATTGACTCTGTACTGGTATCCCCCTGTATATAGCCTCCACATTGACTCTGTACCGGTATCCCCCTGTATATAGCCTCCACATTGACTCTGTACCGGTATCCCCCTGTATATAGCCTCCACATTGACTCTGTACTGGTATCCCCCTGTATATAGCCTCCACATTGACTCTGTACCGGTATCCCCCTGTATATAGCTTCCACATTGACTCTGTACCGGTATCCCCCTGTATATAGCCTCCACATTGACTCTGTACCGGTATCCCCCTGTATATAGCCTCCACATTGACTCTGTACTGGTATCCCCCTGTATATAGTCTCCACATTGACTCTGTACCGGTATCCCCCTGTATATAGCCTCCACATTGACTCTGTACCGGTATCCCCCTGTATATAGCCTCCACATTGACTCTGTACCGGTATCCCCCTGTATATAGCCTCCACATTGACTCTGTACTGGTATCCCCCTGTATATAGCCTCCACATTGACTCTGTACCGGTACCCCCTGTATATAGCCTCCACATTGACTCTGTACTGGTATCCCCCTGTATATAGCCTCCACATTGACTCTGTACTGGTATCCCCCTGTATATAGCCTCCACATTGTCTCTGTACCGGTACCCCCTGTATATAGCCTCCACATTGACTCTGTACTGGTATCCCCCTGTATATATCCTCCACATTGACTCTGTACCGGTACCCCCTGTATATATCCTCCACATTGACTCTGTACTGGTATCCCCCTGTATATAGCCTCCACATTGACTCTGTACCGGTATCCCCTGTATATAGCCTCCACATTGACTCTGTACCTTTACCCCCTGTATATAGCCTCCACATTGACTCTGTACTGGTATCCCCCTGTATATAGCCTCCACATTGTCTCTGTACCGGTATCCCCTGTATATAGCCTCCACATTGACTCTGTACCGGTACCCCCTGTATATAGCCTCCACATTGACTCTGTACCGGTATCCCCCTGTATATAGCCTCCACATTGACTCTGTACTGGTATCCCCCTGTATATAGTCTCCACATTGACTCTGTACCGGTACCCCCTGTATATAGCCTCCACATTGACTCTGTACCGGTACCCCCTGTATATAGCCTCCACATTGACTCTGTACCTTTACCCCCTGTATATAGCCTCCACATTGACTCTGTACTGGTATCCCCCTGTATATAGCCTCCACATTGTCTCTGTACCGGTACCCCCTGTATATAGCCTCCACATTGACTCTGTACTGGTATCCCCCTGTATATAGCCTCCACATTGACTCTGTACTGGTATCCCCCTGTATATAGCCTCCACATTGACTCTGTACCGGTATCCCCCTGTATATAGCCTCCACATTGACTCTGTACCGGTACCCCCTGTATATAGCCTCCACATTGACTCTGTACTGGTATCCCCCTGTATATAGCCTCCACATTGACTCTGTACTGGTATCCCCCTGTATATAGCCTCCACATTGACTCTGTACCGGTACCCCCTGTATATAGCCTCCACATTGACTCTGTACCGGTACCCCCTGTATATAGCCTCCACATTGACTCTGTACCGGTACCCCCTGTATATAGCCTCCACATTGACTCTGTACTGGTATCCCCCTGTATATAGCCTCCACATTGACTCTGTACTGGTATCCCCCTGTATATAGCCTCCACATTGACTCTGTACCAGTACCCCCTGTATATAGCCTCCACATTGACTCTGTACCTTTACCCCCTGTATATAGCCTCCACATTGACTCTGTACTGGTATCCCCCTGTATATAGCCTCCACATTGACTCTGTACTGGTATCCCCCTGTATATAGCCTCCACATTGACTCTGTACCGGTATCCCCCTGTATATAGCCTCCACATTGACTCTGTACCGGTATCCCCCTGTATATAGCCTCCACATTGACTCTGTACTGGTATCCCCCTGTATATAGCCTCCACATTGACTCTGTACTGGTATCCCCCTGTATATAGCCTCCACATTGACTCTGTACTGGTATCCCCCTGTATATAGCCTCCACATTGACTCTGTACTGGTATCCCCCTGTATATAGCCTCCACATTGACTCTGTACTGGTATCCCCCTGTATATAGCCTCCACATTGACTCTGTACTGGTATCCCCCTGTATATAGCCTCCACATGTTGTTATTTTTTACTGCTCCTCTTTAATTACTTGTTACTTTTATCTCTTATTCTTATCCGTATTTTTTGAAACTGCACTGTTGGTTAGGGGCTCGTAAGTAAGCATTTCACTGTAAGATGATACACCTGTTGTATTTGGCGCATGTGACTAAAAAAAATTGATTAGATTTTTTAAATTGATTTGATTACACAGGAGGTTGGTGTCACAAGAACGGGCTCGTGGTAACGGCTGGAGCAGAACAGGTGGAATGGTATCAAATACATCAAATCCTTGGTTTCCCTTTGGTTCCAGCCATTGTTATGAGCCGTCCTCCCCTCAGCAGCCTGCTGTACCATCTTGGCTATTTGACATCTCTTGCTGACGGTAATAACATTAACAACAAGCCACTGGGACTTGGACAAACCCTAGAAAACTGCACTAGGGGGAGCCAGTCAGTTGGACAAGGCTCCTATATTTACCTGCTTCCAGTGCACTCCAGCCAGAGGCCGAGGCATGTGCTGTACCATTACCGTCACCTGCAAAAACACCAGCACAACCTGACAAATGTTTTCAATAAGCTCTTAGTGATGACAACATCAGCACCACTCTTCAAATTAAAAAGATCATGGCATCATGGTCGCTCCAAGAGAAGAGAGGGGGAAAAAACATGGTTTAAGGTCAAGGAAATTTGGATCCAAGGTAGGCCAATAGTCAAGGCATAGCCTAGCAACATTCTGTGGAACTCATAATGAAACTGACCTTCTTTCTTGAAGCCTTTGGAAATTGGAGAGGCAGATCAATCTAGGGCTTCATTATGAGTGTAGTGAATCACGTTTGCCTCTGTTAAAGGTGCAATGCCATATCTATCAAGATAAAATCTTGCTATACTCATGGTAAATAAACACAACTTACTTCCTCTCTTTCTCAACTATTAGGGATCTGTCCTCAATGGCACCCTATTCCCTTTATCCCCCATAGGGATCTGGTCAAAAGTAGTGCACTATATAGGGGGTAGGATGCCATTTGGGATGCTCAGTCGAGATAAAGACGAGTCATATTGTTTTAGGCATGGTGAATGTAATTACTTTCTCTCTTCCTCAACCATAAGTGCTATTGAAAGTCAAACAGGACGCATGTGATATTACATCCCATGACTTCTTCTATTCAATGTGGCACAAGTCTATCATAATAATTCAACAGCAGGAACTAAACCCAACCCAACAATTTACTGGGGGGGACTGGTCCAACTCAAGGTGTCATTGAAAGAAATGCACCCCTCTCCCCAAAGTTATAAATATTTTCACATGACCCTCCCCTTGTACTGTAAAATAAATTTAACACGCTCATAAAATTGACTCAAAATAATGTTTACAACCACAAATAACAATCACTGTAGCGACCCTGTGTTTATAACAGTGGATATCCACTTTGCTACTTCAGCATGGTTTCGTGGTACAGTTGATGCCACGCAGGGATACGGGCCAGAAGGTTTAGTGTTCGCCGACCACCACAGACGAGCTCACTCTCCCTGCCTATTTCATTACAGTACAATCAGATCCGGCAGCAGACAATAATCAGCTAGGGGGAAATTCGATTTTCAACATTTTTATGCCATATTTATAATTATATAAAATAAATGCAATGAACTTAACACAAAACAGGTTTCTGTGCCAATGCACCACACAACCAATAAACAAAGCATACCATCTCCGGGCTCTTCAATATCATGGTTTGCATTTTCAACACCACAATAGATTGACTATTCACACTGTAGATATGTCAATCTCTACAAACAGAAAATACATCCCTCCTACCTTGTAGACTTACTCAGTATCGAAGGCTTGGCTTCACAATCTACGAATGTCATTAAACTTTATGCTGTTTTGTAACAGATGTCGCTTTCCATTCATCATTTGGCTGCTGCACAGTTTGGATTGATCGATGGATTTTATTTCAGGTAATAAAAAAAATTCTAAAATGGATTGAATAAATAAAAAATCCTCAGCAATCTACACACAATACCCCATAATGACAATGCAAAAATATTTTTGGGGAATATTTTGTTAATTTATAAATAAAAAAACTTAAATATCACATTTATATAAATATTCAGACCCTTTACACAGTAAGCATCGAGTCTTCTTGGGTCTGACTACAAGCTTGGCACAGTGTCACGGCCGTGGAATGAAGAGGACCAAAGCGCTGCGTGGTGAGCGTACATATACCCTTTATTAGAAATGACGCGACAATAAACAATACAAAACAACCGTGAAGCTTAAGGGCTATGTGCCACACTGAATACACTTCCCACACTGAAAGGAGGGGAAAAGGCTACCAAAGTATGGTTCCCAATCAGAGACAAGGATAGACAGCTGTCCCTGATTGAGAACCATACCCGGCCAAAACATAGAAATACAAAATCATAGAAAAACAAAACATAGAATGCCCACCCCACATCACACCCTGACCCAGAAATAAAACGTCTCTCTAAGGTCAGGGCGTGACACACAGCTGTATTTGGGGAGTTTATCCCATTGTTCTCTGCAGATCCTCTCAAGCTTTGTCAGGATGGATGGGGAGCATTGCTGCACAGCTATTTTCAGGTATCTCCAGAGATGTTCGATCTGGTTCAAGACCGGGCTCTGGCTGGGCCACTCAAGGACATTCAGAGACTTGTCCCTTAGCCACTCCTGCGTTGTCTTGGCTGTGTGCTTAGGGTCATTGTCCTGTTGGAAGGTGAACCTTCACCCCAGTCTGAGATCCTGAGCTCTCTGGAGCAGGTTTTCATCAAGGATCGCTCTGTACTTTGCTCCATTCATCTTTGCCTTGATTCTGACTAGTCTCCCAGTCCCTGCTACTGAAAAACATCCCCACAGCATGCCACCACCATGTGCTTCACCATAGGGATGCACATCAACCATCAACTCCCTGACCAAGGCCTTTCTCCCCCGATTGCTCAGTTTGGCCGGGCGGCCAGATCTAGGAAGAGTCTTGTTCGTTCCAAACATCTTCCATTTAAGAATGATCGAGGCCACTGTGTTGTTGGGGACCTTCAATGCTGCAGAAATGTTTTGGTACCCTTCCCCAGATCTGTTTCTCAACACAATCCTACGGACAATTCCTTCGACCTCATGGCTTGGTTTTTTGCTCTGACATGCACTGTCAACTGTGGGACCTTATATTGACAGGTGTGTGCCTTTCTAAATCATGTCCAATCAATTGAATTTACCACAGATGGACTCCAATCAAGTTGTAGAAACATCTCAAGGAGGGTCAATGTAAACCGGATGCACCTGAGCTCAATTTTGAGTCTCAGAGCAAAGGGTTGTTTGTTTTTTGCTTTGTCATTATGGGGTATTGTGTGTAGATTACTGAGGATGTTTTAAAATGTAATCCATTTTAGAATAAAGCTGTAACGTAACAAAATGTGGAAAAAGTAAACGAGTCTGAATATTTTTCGAAGGCACTGTAACTCTGGTAGGTTTGAAACAGTCTTCCTCAAGTTCAACTGTCGGAGTCAATCTAAGTGACGGGGCGCACTGCCTTCATATCGTAGACCTGCAGTAGCTAAAGCTTAGTAATAGCCACACCATAACAAACCTTCACAACTGTTTCTAAACTTTATTAGGGTAATATCAAAAGTAAGTCAAGCCATTGTTAATAGGGAAAATACGAGCAGAAGAGCAAATGTAAACCTGGTAAAACTACACAACCCTCCCCTGTGCCCCCCAAAAACTCTACAACCCCCCCAATTGTGCCCCCCAAAAACTACACAACCCTCCCCTGTGCCCCCCAAAAGTACACAACCCTCCCCTGTGCCACCCAAAACTACACAACCCTCCCCTGTGCCCCCCCAAAACTACACAACCCTCCCCTGTGCCACCCAAAACTACACAACCCTCCCCTGTGCCCCCAGAAAACTACACAACCCTCCCCTGTGCCCTCCAAAAACTACACAACCCTCCCCTGTGCCCCCCAAAACTACACAACCCTCCCCTGTGCCACCCAAAACTACACAACCCTCCCCTGTGCCCCCAAAACACTACACAACCCTCCCCTGTGCCCTCCAAAAACTACACAACCCTCCCCTGTGCCCCCCAAAACTACACAACCCTCCCCTGTGCCACCCAAAACTACACAACCCTCCCCTGTGCCCCCAAAACACTACACAACCCTCCCCTGTGCCCTCCAAAAACTACACAACCCTCCCCTGTGCCCTCCAAAAACTACACAACCCTCCCCTGTGCCACCCAAAACTACACAACCCTCCCCTATGCCCCCCAAAAACTACACAACCCTCCCCTGTGCCCTCCAAAAACTACACAACCCTCCCCTATTTTGGACCACCCCTCCTCCCAGTCAATTTGGCATGAAAGTATTTTGTCTGATGTTTGTAGTAAAATATTGTGTTTGAATGCTGTCTAATGAGCTAGTTTAGGACATGGAGTTGTAGTCTCTGTGTGGATAGAGTTGTAGTCTCTGTGTGGATAGAGTTGTAGTCTCTGTGTGGATAGAGTTGTAGTCTCTGTGTGGATAGAGTTGTAGTCTCTGTGTGGATAGAGTTGTAGTCTCTGTGTGGATAGAGTTGTAGTCTCTGTGTGGATAGAGTTGTAGTCTCTGTGTGGATAGAGTTGTAGTCTCTGTGTGGATAGAGTTGTAGTCTCTGTGTGGATAGAGCCTTTGTTTGTCATTTGTATGGGAATTTATTTATTTTCTATTTAATAAACCACAAATAATCGTTTTCTGAAACAGTGCAGCTGTAGTAACAGGCCCAGACTGTATTTCTTGATATTTAAACTTCATTACACAAATTGTATATTGAAATGAGGCACTTGTTAAATGAATGTGTCAAATCCAAGTCCCACTCCAAATTCACAGGGAATATTTGTCTGGGACTGGTAGTATGTGCGTGCGTGCGTGCGTGCATGTATGTATGTATGTGTGTGTGTGTGTGTGTGTGTGTGTGTGTGTGTGTGTGTGTGTGTGTGTGTGTGTGTGTGTGACTGCGACTTTCAGGGGCACTGAGCTGTCACTCTAAGCAAACATCTCAATAGCCATGATTTGGTAGGTGCCGAGTGAATACGGATATTTCAAGAGTGATGGACATGAATCAGATATGAAATAAAATGTCAAAGCATTACTTTGACATTTTATTTATACATTTTCCAATACCACATTGCTTACATAAAGGTTTACATTTGCCAGCTAGTTAAATAATATCCTACATTCAAACATTTGCTATAGCTTAAAGTCAGTATAAACAATGAGGGTGAGAGGCCCATTAGGAAACCAGTCATGGTTAAAGCTCAATAACTCTCCGTTAAATATCGCTGCATCTGTTGATTTGGGGAGCCAACTGTTTATAAAACTCCGCATTTTCACGGCTCCAAGTCCATTAGCTCCCCGAGCCAAAATGAATGGTCTCTCCTGGCGGCCCAGTCTATCCTCCTGAGTTTTAACACAGTCCATAATGAAAGGTTTAAGGAGACAGACGAGATGGAACAGAGTTTTAGACTTTTATTAAACAACATTAAACAAATTACAGGCCAACAGGCAAATCAACCCTGTGACCAATTTTAATTAGGAATGCAAAGCATTGAGACAATATGGCCCTGTCCATATGGTGACTGAGACAGTTTGGCCCTGTCCATAGTCCATCTGGGGACTGAGACAATCTGTTCATGTCCATATGGGGACTGAGACAATTTGGCCCTGTCCATAGTCCATATGGGGACTGAGACAATCTGTCCCTGTCCATATGGTGACTGAGACAGTTTGGCCCTGTCCATAGTCCATCTGGGGACTGAGACAATCTGTTCATGTCCATATGGGGACTGAGACAATTTGGCCCTGTCCATAGTCCATATGGGGACTGAGACAATCTGTCCCTGTCCATATGGGGACTGAGAAAATCTGGCCCTGACCATATGGGGACTGAGACTATTTGGCCCTGCCCATAGTCCATATGGGGACTGAGACAATTTGGCCCTGTCCATAGTCCATATGGGGACTGAGACAATTTGGCCCTGTCCATAGTCCATATGGGGACTGAGACAATCTGTCCCTGTCCATAGTCCATATGGGGACTGAGACAATTTGGCCCTGTCCATAGTCCATATGGGGACTGAGACAATTTGGCCCTGTCCATAGTCCATATGGGGACTGAGACAATTTGGCCCTGTCCATAGTCCATATGGGGACTGAGACAATCTGGCCCTGTCCATAGTCCATATGGGGACTGAGACAATTTGGCCCTGTCCATAGTCCATATGGGGACTGAGACAATCTGTCCCTGTCCATATGGGGACTGAGACAATTTGACCCTGTCCATAGTCCATATGGGGACTGAGACAATCTGTCCCTGTCCATATGGGGACTGAGACAATCTGGCCCTGTCCATAGTCCATATGGGGACTGAGACAATTTGGCCCTGTCCATAGTCCATATGGGGACTGAGACAATTTGGCCCTGTCCATAGTCCATATGGGGACTGAGACAATCTGTCCCTGTCCATATGGGGACTGAGACAATCTGGCCCTGTCCATAGTCCATATGGGGACTGAGACAATTTGGCCCTGTCCATATGGGGACTGAGACAATCTGGCCCTGTCCATAGTCCATATGGGGACTGAGACAATTTGGCCCTGTCCATAGTCCATATGGGGACTGAGACAATTTGGCCCTGTCCATAGTCCATATGGGGACTGAGACTATTTGGCCCTGTCCATAGTCCATATGGGGACTGAGACAATCTGTCCCTGTCCATAGTCCATATGGGGACTGAGACAATTTGGCCCTGTCCATAGTCCATATGGGGACTGAGACAATTTGGCCCTGTCCATAGTCCATATGGGGACTGAGACAATCTGTCCCTGTCCATATGGGGACTGAGACAATCTGGCCCTGTCCATAGTCCATATGGGGACTGAGACAATTTGGCCCTGTCCATAGTCCATATGGGGACTGAGACAATCTGGCCCTGTCCATAGTCCATATGGGGACTGAGACAATTTGGCCCTGTCCATATGGGGACTGAGACAATCTGGCCCTGACCATAGTCCATATGGGGACTGAGACAATCTGGCCCTGTCCATAGTCCATATGGGGACTGAGACAATTTGGCCCTGTCCATAGTCCATATGGTGACTGAGACAATTTGGCCCTGTCCATAGTCCATATGGGGACTGAGACAATCTGTCCCTGTCCATAGTCCATATGGGGACTGAGACAATTTGGCCCTGTCCATAGTCCATATGGGGACTGAGACAATTTGGCCCTGTCCATAGTCCATATGGGGACTGAGACAATTTGGCCCTGTCCATAGTCCATATGGGGACTGAGACAATCTGGCCCTGTCCATAGTCCATATGGGGACTGAGACAATTTGGCCCTGTCCATAGTCCATATGGGGACTGAGACAATCTGTCCCTGTCCATATGGGGACTGAGACAATTTGACCCTGTCCATAGTCCATATGGGGACTTAGACAATCTGTCCCTGTCCATATGGGGACTGAGACAATCTGGCCCTGTCCATAGTCCATATGGGGACTGAGACAATTTGGCCCTGTCCATAGTCCATATGGGGACTGAGACAATCTGTCCCTGTCCATATGGGGACTGAGACAATTTGGCCCTGTCCATAGTCCATATGGGGACTGAGACAATCTGTCCCTGTCCATATGGGGACTGAGACAATCTGGCCCTGTCCATAGTCCATATGGGGACTGAGACAATTTGGCCCTGTCCATATGGGGACTGAGACAATCTGGCCCTGTCCATAGTCCATATGGGGACTGAGACAATTTGGCCCTGTCCATAGTCCATATGGGGACTGAGACAATTTGGCCCTGTCCATAGTCCATATGGGGACTGAGACTATTTGGCCCTGTCCATAGTCCATATGGGGACTGAGACAATCTGTCCCTGTCCATAGTCCATATGGGGACTGAGACAATTTGGCCCTGTCCATAGTCCATATGGGGACTGAGACAATTTGGCCCTGTCCATAGTCCATATGGGGACTGAGACAATCTGTCCCTGTCCATATGGGGACTGAGACAATCTGGCCCTGTCCATAGTCCATATGGGGACTGAGACAATTTGGCCCTGTCCATAGTCCATATGGGGACTGAGACAATCTGTCCCTGTCCATATGGGGACTGAGACAATCTGGCCCTGTCCATAGTCCATATGGGGACTGAGACAATTTGGCCCTGTCCATATGGGGACTGAGACAATCTGGCCCTGTCCATAGTCCATATGGGGACTGAGACAATTTGGCCCTGTCCATAGTCCATATGGGGACTGAGACAATTTGGCCCTGTCCATAGTCCATATGGGGACTGAGACTATTTGGCCCTGTCCATAGTCCATATGGGGACTGAGACAATCTGGCCCTGTCCATAGTCCATATGGGGACTGAGACTATTTGGCCCTGTCCATAGTCCATATGGGGACTGAGACAATCTGGCCCTGTCCATAGTCCATATGGGGACTGAGACAATCTGTCCCTGTCCATAGTTCATATGGGGACTGAGACAATTTGGCCCTGTCCATAGTCCATATGGGGACTGAGACAATCTGTCCCTGTCCATAGTCCATATGGGGACTGAGACTATTTGGCCCTGTCCATAGTCCATATGGGGACTGAGACTATTTGGCCCTGTCCATAGTCCATATGGGGACTGAGACAATTTGGCCCTGTCCATAGTTCATATGGGGACTGAGACTATTTGGCCCTGTCCATATGGGGACTGAGACAATCTGGCCCTGTCCATAGTCCATATGGGGACTGAGACAATTTGGCCCTGTCCATAGTCCATATGGGGACTGAGACTATTTGGCCCTGTCCATATGGGGACTGAGACAATTTGGCCCTGTCCATAGTTCATATGGGGACTGAGACTATTTGGCCCTGTCCATATGGGGACTGAGACAATCTGGCCCTGTCCATAGTCCATATGGGGACTGAGACAATTTGGCCCTGTCCATAGTCCATATGGGGACTGAGACAATCTGGCCCTGTCCATAGTCCATATGGGGACTGAGACAATTTGGCCCTGTCCATAGTCCATATGGGGACTGAGACTATTTGGCCCTGTCCATATGGGGACTGAGACAATCTGGCCCTGTCCATAGTCCATATGGGGACTGAGACAATTTGGCCCTGTCCATAGTCCATATGGGGACTGAGACAATCTGGCCCTGTCCATAGTCCATATGGGGACTGAGACAATCTGTCCCTGTCCATATGGGGACTGAGACAATTTGGCCCTGTCCATAGTCCATATGGGGACTGAGACAATTTGGCCCTGTCCATAGTCCATATGGGAACTGAGACAATCTGTCCCTGTCCATATGGGGACTGAGACAATTTGGCCCTGTCCATAGTCCATATGGGGACTGAGACAATTTGGCCCTGTCCATAGTCCATATGGGAACTGAGACAATTTGGCCCTGTCCATATGGGGACTGAGACAATTTGGCCCTGTCCATAGTCCATATGGGGACTGAGACAATTTGGCCCTGTCCATAGTCCATATGGGGACTGCATTGACAACCATGAACGTAAATCAATGTGATCCCTGGTTGCCATGGAGGTTCAGCCCGTTGAATAGGTTCTAGAAATGGTTAGTACAATAAACACAACTCTGTCCCTCATTCTCAACAAACTAACGCCTCTGAAGGAAAACCAATCACCTGATGAAATAAGGGCCTAGTTTGAGCGGTGTTGAATGTAATTTTCCCCACTACTGAAAATTGACCTTGGCTTGAAAGTTGTGGGAGAAAGTTAATTCACTCTGATGAGGGGAAAAATGAGCTTTTTCAGATATTCAGGTATTTCTAACCTGTAACAGGTATAGTCAAGTTTTGCACAACTATGACAAACCAAACTGTAAAAGTGTTGTTTTATGAAACCACAATCCATAGTTCAAATATATTGTTAACATATCAGTGAGACATTGTCACGTACTGTATTTCACCCTAAAAACAGAGTTACCAGGTACACTCTTGGTAAAAAAGGTGTTCTATAGAGCCTATAAGGGTTTTCTGCTGTCCCCATAGAATAACCGTTTTAAGAACCCTTTTTGGTTCCAGGTAGAACCCTTCTGAGTTCCATGTAGAACCGTTTCCACAGAGGGTTCTACATGGAACCCAAAATAGTTTTATGTTGAACCAAAAAGGGTTCTCACTGGAACCAAAAATGGTTCTCCTTCAGAGTGTACAGGGAAGGGCTCTCAGGGTGTTTTGCACTAGGTCAAACCAGTCTGTATATATGGCTCTGGGTCAAACTTGTGGAAATCATTTAAATCCACCTAAGCTATATGTACCAGTTAAACAAATCTTTATGCCCCTCAGGCAAGTACCTCACCCTCTTCGTTAATATTTTCACATTCAATAAAATGAGGGTGTTTAAAGCATTAATACAAAGGTTAGGCACAGGCCAAAGCCCTTAAGTCCGGGTCCACCCCTACATGGCTTAGACTGGGGGGGGTGTCCCAAATGGCATCCTATTCCCTATATAGTGCACTAGTTTTGATTCACGCTCTGTTCTAACATAGTGCACTATATAGGGTAAAGGGTGCCATTTGTGACGAAACCAGTGGAACATACACTGTTTATTCAGCTGAAGTCATGGAGCAGAGCAGCTCACAGCCCACAGCACCCCAACACCCTCTCCCTCCATCCAGCCCACAGAGACTGATTGTATCATCTGTAAGAATCTGAAATGATCTCGTATTGAAGTGAACTTTTGACCCTCTTCCCTTGGTGTAACTTTGCTGAAATGTCCTGCAGCTCTATTCTGAGTTTGAAGGGCAAACATGGTGAGAGACGTCCTGCAGACATGTCTCCCTCATGTGGAACATCACCAAAAGCATGGTAGAAATATCACTATCTACTCTCCTTGGCAAATGACAGATTACGTTCTACTCCTCTTTCATTTCTGATATCACACTACTTAGTTTCTTACCTGTCTGTCGCTGAAAATATCTAATTCACTTACAGTTGAGTTTCTGTTACTATTCTTATAGACTTATAGATTATCTCACTCTCTCTCTCTCACTCACTCACTCACTTTCTCTCTGTCTCTCTCACTCACTCACTCACTTTCTCTCTGTCTCTGTCTATCTCTCTCTCTCTCTCTCTCTCTCTCTCTCACTCACTTTCTCTCTCTATTTCACTTTCTCTCTGTCTCTGTCTCTCTCTCTCTGTCTCTCTCTCTCTCTGACTCTCTCTCTGTCTCTCTCTCCCTCTCTCTGTCTCTCTCTCTCTCTCTGTCTCTGTCTCTCTCTGTCTCTCTCTCTTTCTCTCTCTCTCTGCACAATTTGATGACTGGAAATTTCACTTCATCAGCACTGTTTACTTTGGATCTATCCAAATCTGTTGAGTTTCTCCTAAATCTTACTTGCCTAAATATTCCTTCTTGGCTGCAGGTTTGGTGCTCACAAACAGATTTACTCACATCAATATAATTATGCAGCCTAATATGAGGATATAAAAACATTGTAAGGAAATGGAACCAGAAGAGAAGGAATTGACAGATGTCCATTGAATAATTATCTAATCAAAACAAAGAGTGGTTTTAATGTATTTTTATTTTGGTAAAGAATGATATAATAGGGGAGGAATGGCTCTATTGTTTTATTTTGGTAAAGTATGATATAATAGGGGAGGAATGGCTCTATTGTTTTATTTTGGTAAAGTATGATATAATAGGGGAGGAATGGCTCTATTGTTTTATTTTGGTAAAGTATGATATAATAGGGGAGGAATGGCTCTATTGTTTTATTTTGGTAAAGTATGATATAATAGGGGAGGAATGGCTCTATTGTTTTATTTTGGTAAAGAATGATATAATAGGGGAGGAATGGCTCTATTGTTTTATTTTGGTAAAGTATGATATAATAGGGAAGGAATGGCTCTATTGTTTTATTTTGGTAAAGTATGATATAATAGGGGGGGAATGGCTCTATTGTTTTATTTTGGTAAAGTATGATATAATAGGGGGGGAATGGCTCTATTGTTTTATTTTGGTAAAGAATGATATAATAGGGGGGGAATGGCTCTATTGTTTTATTTTGGTAAAGTATGATATAATAGGGGAGGAATGGCTCTATTGTTTTATTTTGGTAAAGTATGATATAATAGGGGGGGGGGCTCTATTGTTTTATTTTGGTAAAGTATGATATAATAGGGGGGGAATGGCTCTATTGTTTTATTTTGGTAAAGAATGATATAATAGGGGAGGAATGGCTCTATTGTTTTATTTTGGTAAAGAATGATATAATAGGGGGGGAATGGCTCTATTGTTTTATTTTGGTAAAGAATGATATAATAGGGGGGGAATGGCTCTATTGTTTTATTTTGGTAAAGAATGATATAATAAGGGAGGAATGGCTCTATTGTTTTATTTTGGGTAAAGTATGATATAATAAGGGAGGAATGGCTCTATTGTTTTATTTTGGTAAAGAATGATATAATAGGGGGGGAATGGCTCTATTGTTTTATTTTGGTAAAGTATGATATAATAAGGGAGGAATGGCTCTATTGTTTTATTTTGGTAAAGAATGATATAATAGGGGAGGAATGGCTCTATTGTTTTATTTTGGTAAAGAATGATATAATAGGGGGGGAATGGCTCTATTGTTTTATTTTGGTAAAGAATGATATAATAGGGGGGGAATGGCTCTATTGTTTTATTTTGGTAAAGAATGATATAATAAGGGAGGAATGGCTCTATTGTTTTATTTTGGGTAAAGAATGATATAATAGGGGGGGAATGGCTCTATTGTTTTATTTTGGTAAAGAATGATATAATAAGGGAGGAATGGCTCTATTGTTTTATTTTGGGTAAAGTATGATATAATAAGGGAGGAATGGCTCTATTGTTTTATTTTGGTAAAGAATGATATAATAGGGGGGGAATGGCTCTATTGTTTTATTTTGGTAAAGTATGATATAATAAGGGAGGAATGGCTCTATTGTTTTATTTTGGTAAAGAATGATATAATGGGGGGGAATGGCTCTATTGTTTTATTTTGGTAAAGTATGATATAATAAGGGAGGAATGGCTCTATTGTTTTATTTTTGGTAAAATATGAATTAATAGGGGGGGGGGGGGTGGCTCTATTGTTTTATTTTGGTAAAGTATGATATAATAAGGGGGGAATGGCTCTATTGTTTTATTTTGGTAAAGTATGATATAATAAGGGGGGAATGGCTCTATTGTTTTATTTTTGGTAAAGAATGATATAATAGGGGGGGAATGGCTCTATTGTTTTATTTTTGGTAAAATATGATATAATAGGGGGGGGGGGGGTGGCTCAATTGTTTTATTTTGGTAAAGTATGATATAATAGGGGGGGGGGAATGGCTCTATTGTTTTATTTTGGTAAAGTATGATATAATAGGGGGGGGGGGGGAATGGCTCTATTGTTTTATTTTGGTAAAGTATGATAAAATAGGGGGGGGGGGGGGGAATGGCTCTATTGTTTTATTTTGGTAAAGTATGATATAATAGGGGGGGGGGAATGGCTCTATTGTTTTATTTTGGTAAAGTATGATATAATAGGGGGGGGGGGTGGCTCTATTGTTTTATTTTTGGTAAAGAATGATATAATAGGGGAAGAATGGCTCTATTGTTTTATTTTGGTAAAGTATGATATAATAGGGGAGGAATGGCTCTATTGTTTTATTTTGGTAAAGTATGATATAATAGGGGGGGGGGGCTCTATTGTTTTATTTTGGTAAAGTATGATATAATAGGGGAGGAATGGCTCTATTGTTTTATTTTGGTAAAGTATGATATAATAGGGGATGAATGGCTCTATTGTTTTATTTTGGTAAAGTATGATATAATAGGGGGGGGGGGGGAAATGGCTCAATTGTTTTATTTTGGTAAAGTATGATATAATAGGGGAGGAATGGCTCAATTGTTTTATTTTGGTAAAGTATGATATAATAGGGGGGGGGGGAATGGCTCTATTGTTTTATTTAGTTAAATAATGATATAATAGGGGAGGAATGGCTCTATTGTTTTATTTTGGTAAAGAATGATATAATAGGGGGGGGGGGGGGCTCTATTGTTTTATTTTGGTAAAGTATGATATAATAGGGGAGGAATGGCTCTATTGTTTTATTTTGGTAAAGTATGATATAATAGGGGATGAATGGCTCTATTGTTTTATTTTGGTAAAGTATGATATAATAGGGGGGGGGGGGAAATGGCTCAATTGTTTTATTTTGGTAAAGTATGATATAATAGGGGAGGAATGGCTCAATTGTTTTATTTTGGTAAAGTATGATATAATAGGGGGGGGGAATGGCTCTATTGTTTTATTTAGGTAAATAATGATATAATAGTGGGGGGGAATGGCTCTATTGTTTTATTTTGGTAACTTTTTTTCCATCTCCCAAAGGTAACCAGTCCTGGTACTGGGAAGGCAGAGGCTATGTACCAAAATAGTGCACTATGGAATAGGGTGCCATATGGGACGCACTCCTTTGCACCCCGGTATCTCTACTTGTACATTCATCTTCTGCACATCTATCACTCCAGTGTTTAATTGCTAAATTGTAATTACTTCGCCACTACGGTCCATTTATTGCCTTTACCTCCCTTATCTTACCTCATTTGCACACACTGTATATAGACTTTTTTTATTGTATTATTGACTGTACGTTTGTTTATTCTATGTGAATCTCTGTGTTGTTGTTTGTGTCACACTGCTTTGCTTTATCTGGGTCAGGTCGCAGTTGGAAATGAGAACTTGTTCTCAAATAGCCGACCTGGTTAAATAAAGGTGAAATAAAAATTAAATACATAAAATTGAGTTGCAACCCATTTATCCTCAGAACAGCCTCAATTTGACGGGGCATGGACTCTATAAGGTTCCATGCTGGCCCATGTTGACTCCAATGCTTCCCACAGTTGTGTCAAGTTGGCTGGATGTCCTTTGGGTGGTGGACCATTCTTGATACACACAGGAAAGTTGAGCATGAAAAACCCAGGACCGTTGCAGTTCTTGACACACACAAACTGGTGCACCTGGCACCTACTACCATACCCCGTTCAGAGGCACTTCAATATTTTGTCTTGCCCGTTCACCTTCTGAATGGCACACATACACAATCCATATCTCAATTGTCTCAAGGCTTAAAAATCCTTCTTTAACCTGTCTCCTCCCCTTCATCTACACTGATTGAAGTCATTTTAACAGGTGAAATTAATAAGGGATCATAGCTTTCACCTGGATTCACATGGTCAGTCTACGTCATGGAAAGAGCAGGTGTTCTTAATGTTTTGTAGACTCAACTACAACTGTTGTTGTAGCATGTCCATGTCCATCCGCTCTGTAGGTCATCTATAACACACTGTTCACACAGGGACATAACCGAGCAGAAGCAGTATCACTGTAATGGGTTGCCTCCCAAATGGCTCTCTATTATAATACCCTTCATCCTGGGTGACCCATAGTCAACTCTTTCTCTTGTCTTGTTTAATCACTGTGAAACAGCTATTGAGCATTCTAAACACATTATGACTCATTTGAATGTTTTCAATCATTTATTATGTTGACTATAGGCTGCCATTTTAATTATCTCTGGTCAGGGCCAGAACTACTGTTGTAGTATGTAGTTTGAAGACAGAGAACAGTGGGAAAGCTCTGGAACGACTCAGCACAGGTGGTAAGAGAATTAACCTTAAAACCAACCGTCAAAACCTGCGAACCTGAAAGCCATCTCTAGAATTTCAGGTGGCAGGAGCAGGACTTAATGAATGGGGAGAAATAAATTACACATAACGTCCAAATGGATCACAGCTTGAAGTAAACTTCAACAATTCTCCTGCTTCAAAATCCCGTTCAGGGTCTGTAGTAGTAGTATTACTCTGTTTTACTTTGATTTCATTGCCAAATCTCCCAAAATAGATGGGTCAGAGTCAGTTCAACCCTTTCAGTAGACGCTACGTTGGCCCAATAATGAATTACAAGCAGCCAGAGGCTAAAAGTACCTTTGCACTGGCATGGCTTGGTGAAACAACACATCTCATATTAACTAATGCACGAGAGCACAGGTGTGTCTCAAAGTGATGGGCTAACTTCACCAAAATAGTGATCTCACCAAAACAGACTCAACAAAATAGTGATCTCACCAAAATAGACTCAACAAAATAGTGATCTCACCAAAACAGACTCAACAAAATAGTGATCTCACCAAAATAGACTCAGCTAAATAGTGAACTCTCCAAAATAGTGAAATCTCCAAAATAGAGAACTCGACAAAATAGACTCACCAAAATACTGAACTCGCCAAAATAGACTCACCAAAATAGACTCACCAAAGTAGTCTGGAAGCATGATGTTGATTTTGCTCATCATATACCATATTTGATAACTATATTTGGAAATCTTTAAAAAATAATAATAATTGCCTACAACAACCTGATATTTGAATATGTCCCTCTTTGGCTAGAAGTCATCTTATCTACAATCCCAGAGTGGCTCCATCCAACCAGCCCTGCATACAGCACCAAGCACACGGACCACAACTTAAACACTTTTATGACATGTTATTTTACAACCTTAGTGGGCTTTCTCTTATTAACCATGGTGAAATAGTTTTGTGTTTTAACAGCTGCTAACTTTGATTTTGATTTCTCTCCAGTCTACTCAACACTTGCGATATATGAGTTCGCCTCTCTTTTTGTCTCATCTCACTGACCCCTGCCAGTTAGTAAATCAGCTAATCTGAGCATATAACATGTAACTTCCAATGGTGGCCCACCCTGACATCAGTCTCTGTGTTACAGCCCTGTTGCCCTGAGCTCATGTGTTTTGTTTGGTCTACCCTCGTCTTAGTGACATATATATAGAGCCCACATGCCATAATGTTTTGATAGTGAATCCCTTAATTGCTGTTTTAATCTCCAAATACCATAATTCATACTTCCTCATTCTTGAACAGAAAAATGACCCTTCTTTATGACCGTTACTCAACAGTCCAGGTATGTGCCTGCTCAGGGAGGCTTGTCTAATGCCAAAATACAGACACATGTACTGTTTCATTGTTGTCCTTTCATGAAGGATGCCAGCCTCCCATTACTAGAGGCTGCTGTGGTCAGTTTATTATTGATATGCGCTTGGCGGGCTCCTATTACCAAGCTCAGATGTGAGGCAAGCACCACCACAGAACTGTCTGTCCAACTGAAATAGCAGTTACAGTACTGTAGTATTGGCTACTACTTCAATATTATAACCCCTATTTCACCCTCCCCTCAATCTTTTTGAATTAGATTGATGAACCTATAACTTGCTGAAGTGATACGATCAGCCTATGCATGCATCATAATCCTCTTGACTTTCAGGTGACACTAAAGAGAACTGTTAGAATGAGTTATATAGGCTTGTGTTTCTCCAGCCAGAGACTGCTGCTTGTTGGATGTTGGCCTTCACTGCAAAATATGTTGATTTTACCTAAATATCTCTTAGAATTTTAATTTTAATTTGATTTTTTTCAGCTTTATTTAACCAGGTAGGCTAGTTGAGAACAAGTTCTCATTTAGAATTGCAACCTGGCCAAGATAAAGCAACGCAGTTCAACACATACAACAACACAGAGTTACACATGGAGTAAAACAAACATACAGTCAATAATACAGTAGAAAAAGTCTATATACAACATGTGCAGATAAGGGAGGTAAGGCAATAAATAGGCCATGGTGGTGAAGTAATTACAATATACCAATTAGACACTGGAATGGTAGAATGTGCAGAAAATGAAGTTGCAAGTAGAGATACTGGGGTGCAAAGGAGCAAGATAAATAAATACAGTATGGGGATGAGGTAGTAGGGTGGGCTATTTACAGATGGGCCATGTACAGGTGCAGTGATCTGTGAGCTGCTCTGACAGCTGGTGCTTAAAGCTAGTGAGGGAGATATGAGCCTCCAGCTTCAGTGTTTTTTACAGTTCGTTCCAGTCATTGGCAGCAGAGAACTGGAAGGAAAGGCAGCCAAAGGAAGAATTGGCTTTGGGGGTGACCAGTGAGATATACCTGCTGGAGCGCTTGCTACGGGTGGGTGCTGCTATGGTGACCAGTGAGCTGAGATAAGGCGGGGCTTTACCTAGCAAAGACTTGTAGATGACCTGGAGCCAGTGGGTCTGGCAACGAGTATGAAGCGAGGGCCAGCCAACGAGAGTGTACAGTTCGCAGTGGTGGGTAGTATATGGGGCTTCGGTGACAAAACAGATGGCACTGTGTATCCAAATTGTTGAGTAGAGTGTTGGAGGCTATTTTGTGAATGACATCGCCGAAGTCGAGAATCGGTAGGATGGTCAGGGCTGTTGACTGGGGCAGGGGTAGCCAGGTGGAAAGCATAGCCAGCCGTAGAAAAATGCTTATTGAAATTCTCAATTATAGTGGATTTATCGGTGTTGACAGTGTTTTCTAGCCTCAGTGCAGTGGGCAGCTCTTATTCTCCATGGGCTTTACAGTGTGCATTGGCTTGACATATAATGTAAATTATTTTAGTACACTGGCAGATCATTTTGCTTATTTTAACCCAAGAAAGGGCTTGATACAAGTGGGGTATGATAAATGATCCTATTTCAAGATATTTAATAATATGTCTTAACAAAACAAATGATCTTAGTGCACTGGCAGATTTTTCCTTATTTTAACTTAAAAAAGGCTTGAAATAAGTCAGAATATCTTAAAGCAAAACAGATGTCTTGATGTCTTTTCAGCTCAAAACTAGTAAATAGATTTTACTTCATTATCTCAATACAATTTTACAAAATATATGTAAAAATGGCATTGTTTAGTAATAGATGCTTGATGACCAGCCTTGGTCGTTCCACAAAATGAGTCTCTTTTCGGTATATTTTAGTTCCCCTAATTTTAACATTCTGTCATGTCGAGAAACTTAATAACTTAATAAAAAACATGTTTTCCCATCTCAAGAGGTTAAAAAATAAATGACTATAGTAAGTGCCTATTGAATGCCAAATAAAGTAACAGAGTTGACCGTAACAGGGTTGAAGAGTTCATCTTAAATCAGCCATAAATTCCCTTGTGACAGGGAATGGAACCTTGTTGTGAACAACAAGGAGGGGCAATTGAATGAAAACATTTACTGTAAAGGAGGGGTGGGGCTGTATCCCGACACACACTATATAGTGGACTACTTTTGACCAGGGCCCATAGTTGGTGTACTGAGTGATGGTGAAGGGAAACAGATATGTAACAAGAGAGAAAGGATGATTGGGGAGGAGAATGAGGAGACAGCAGGGTTGAGAAGTGTTGAGGAAGGACGACGGGAGGAGAATGAGGAGACAGCAGGGTTGAGAAGTGTTGAGGAAGGATGACAGGGGAGGAGAATGAGGAGACAGCAGGGTTGAGAAGTGTTGAGGAAGGATGACAGGGGAGGAGAATGAGGAGACAGCAGGGTTGAGAAGTGTTGAGGAAGGACGACGGGAGGAGAATGAGGAGACAGCAGGGTTGAGAAGTGTTGAGGAAGGACGACGGGAGGAGAATGAGGAGACAGCAGGGTTGAGAAGTGTTGAGGAAGGACGACGGGAGGAGAATGAGGAGACAGCAGGGTTGAGAAGTGTTGAGGAAGGATGACAGGGGAGGAGGATGAGGAGACAGCAGGGTTGAGAAGTGTTGAGGAAGGACGACGGGAGGAGAATGAAGAGACAGCAGGGTTGAGAAGTGTTGAGGAAGGACAACGGGAGGAGAATGAGGAGACAGCAGGGTTGAGAAGTGTTGAGGAAGGACAACGGGAGGAGAATGAGGAGACAGCAGGGTTGAGAAGTGTTGAGGAAGGACGACGGAAGGAGAATGAGGAGACAGCAGGGTTGAGAAGTGTTGAGGAAGGACGACAGGGGAGGAGACTGAGGAGACAGCAGGGTTGAGAAGTGTTGAGGAAGGACGACGGGAGGAGAATGAGGAGACAGCAGGGTTGAGAAGTGTTGAGGAAGGACGACGGGAGGAGAATGAGGAGACAGCAGGGTTGAGAAGTGTTGAGGAAGGACGACGGGAGGAGAATGAGGAGACAGCAGGGTTGAGAAGTGTTGAGGAAGGATGACAGGGGAGGAGAATGAGGAGACAGCAGGGTTGAGAAGTGTTGAGGAAGGATGACAGGGGAGGAGAATGAGGAGACAGCAGGGTTGAGAAGTGTTGAGGAAGGACGACGGGAGGAGAATGAGGAGACAGCAGGGTTGAGAAGTGTTGAGGAAGAATGACAGGGGAGGAGAATGAGGAGACAGCAGGGTTGAGAAGTGTTGAGGAAGGACGACGGGAGGAGAATGAGGAGACAGCAGGGTTGAGAAGTGTAGAGGAAGGATGACAGGGGAGGAGTATGAGGAGACAGCAGGGTTGAGAAGTGTTGAGGAAGGACAACGGGAGGAGAATGAGGAGACAGCAGGGTTGAGAAGTGTTGAGGAAGGATGACAGGGGAGGAGAATGAGGAGACAGCAGGGTTGAGAAGTGTTGAGGAAGGATGACAGGGGAGGAGAATGAGGAGACAGCAGGGTTGAGAAGTGTTGAGGAAGGATGACAGGGGAGGAGAATGAGGAGACAGCAGGGTTGAGAAGTGTTGAGGAAGGACGACGGGAGGAGAATGAGGAGACAGCAGGGTTGAGAAGTGTTGAGGAAGGATGACAGGGGAGGAGAATGAGGAGACAGCAGGGTTGAGAAGTGTTGAGGAAGGATGACAGGGGAGGAGAATGAGGAGACAGCAGGGTTGAGAAGTGTTGAGGAAGGACGACGGGAGGAGAATGAGGAGACAGCAGGGTTGAGAAGTGTTGAGGAAGAATGACAGGGGAGGAGAATGAGGAGACAGCAGGGTTGAGAAGTGTTGAGGAAGGACGACGGGAGGAGAATGAGGAGACAGCAGGGTTGAGAAGTGTAGAGGAAGGATGACAGGGGAGGAGTATGAGGAGACAGCAGGGTTGAGAAGTGTTGAGGAAGGACAACGGGAGGAGAATGAGGAGACAGCAGGGTTGAGAAGTGTTGAGGAAGGATGACAGGGGAGGAGAATGAGGAGACAGCAGGGTTGAGAAGTGTTGAGGAAGGATGACAGGGGAGGAGAATGAGGAGACAGCAGGGTTGAGAAGTGTTGAGGAAGGATGACAGGGGAGGAGAATGAGGAGACAGCAGGGTTGAGAAGTGTTGAGGAAGGACGACGGGAGGAGAATGAGGAGACAGCAGGGTTGAGAAGTGTTGAGGAAGGATGACAGGGGAGGAGAATGAGGAGACAGCAGGGTTGAGAAGTGTTGAGGAAGGATGACAGGGGAGGAGAATGAGGAGACAGCAGGGTTGAGAAGTGTTGAGGAAGGACGACGGGAGGAGAATGAGGAGACAGCAGGGTTGAGAAGTGTTGAGGAAGAATGACAGGGGAGGAGAATGAGGAGACAGCAGGGTTGAGAAGTGTTGAGGAAGGACGACGGGAGGAGAATGAGGAGACAGCAGGGTTGAGAAGTGTAGAGGAAGGATGACAGGGGAGGAGTATGAGGAGACAGCAGGGTTGAGAAGTGTTGAGGAAGGACAACGGGAGGAGAATGAGGAGACAGCAGGGTTGAGAAGTGTTGAGGAAGGATGACAGGGGAGGAGAATGAGGAGACAGCAGGGTTGAGAAGTGTTGAGGAAGGACGACGGGAGGAGAATGAGGAGACAGCAGGGTTGAGAAGTGTTGAGGAAGGATGACAGGGGAGGAGAATGAGGAGACAGCAGGGTTGAGAAGTGTTGAGGAAGGATGACAGGGGAGGAGAATGAGGAGACAGCAGGGTTGAGAAGTGTTGAGGAAGGACGACGGGAGGAGAATGAGGAGACAGCAGGGTTGAGAAGTGTTGAGGAAGGATGACAGGGGAGGAGAATGAGGAGACAGCAGGGTTGAGAAGTGTTGAGGAAGGACGACGGGAGGAGAATGAGGAGACAGCAGGGTTGAGAAGTGTTGAGGAAGAATGACAGGGGAGGAGAATGAGGAGACAGCAGGGTTGAGAAGTGTTGAGGAAGGACGACGGGAGGAGAATGAGGAGACAGCAGGGTTGAGAAGTGTAGAGGAAGGATGACAGGGGAGGAGTATGAGGAGACAGCAGGGTTGAGAAGTGTTGAGGAAGGACAACGGGAGGAGAATGAGGAGACAGCAGGGTTGAGAAGTGTTGAGGAAGGATGACAGGGGAGGAGAATGAGGAGACAGCAGGGTTGAGAAGTGTTGAGGAAGGACGACGGGAGGAGAATGAGGAGACAGCAGGGTTGAGAAGTGTTGAGGAAGGATGACAGGGGAGGAGAATGAGGAGACAGCAGGGTTGAGAAGTGTTGAGGAAGGACGACGGGAGGAGAATGAGGAGACAGCAGGGTTGAGAAGTTTTCTGCAAGCCACTGTTACGGCCACTGAAGTGGAGCCTATGTCATGACTTACTTAGAATAAGTAAGTGTGAATGACTGCAACAGGCCTCTTCCCAGTGCTCCGATAACAGCAGGTCTGGTATCACTAAGTCTATCCTGTGAGAACTGATGACCAGATGTGAGAGCGGGCTTGTTGCTGTACACACGATGCAGTTTCACACAGATTGATTCACGGCAAAAAATAAAAAACAAAACATTATTTTTGGGGGGATCCAATCAATAGAAAATCCATGGCCAATTTCCAATCTCTGACTTTTCAATAACAGGTGAGCAGAGTCCCATAACCACTTCCACTTTTTCACTGTCTGTGGATGATCCACTGCAGAGCCGCTGAGCAGCAATAACGTTTGACTGACAGCGTCCTTGCCATGCTCTGGCTGAGCAATAAAACCAGACAAATAAACAGAGGGCCGTCATTACCCCTCCCTCGCATCCAGCTCCTCCACACACAGAACATTGAGAATCATGAGGCAGAGAGAGAGAGAGAGAGAAGACCTGGATGCTTCTGCTCCATACGGGCCAGCCCATCATTAACCTGATCAGCTACAACAACAAATAGCATAATGCACAGAGAAGAAAGAACGAAACCAACGCATTTAGCAGCTTTGTCTACTTTGGACTGGAAGACATTCTGTCTGTTCTGTTGCATGAAAAACAAGGGGATATATTTTTTTTATATATCAGTACGATATGGTTGAAGGCTAGCTTAGGGATCGGATCGCCCCCCAGCTTCCTGAAGTGAGAATGCTTTCTGAACTGGGTCCAGGTAAGGATTTAGGGGCTCAGATTTATGGGCCCAGGGGGACTCCACAGCTGTGGTGGGGAACGCCAGACGACCAGAGAAGGAAGGTTTTGGGGGAGAATAAATCAGAGCGTTTTCATTTTATTTTAGATGAGAGGAGTGGAGCATGGCGATAGAGGGGAGGAAAGAGATCCCTCTCTTTAACAGTGCAAGTATAGCAGAGGTTCGGAACCACGCTTATGTTATGAGTAATAACCTTCCCTGAAAATATATCTGTTGGCTCCCCGAGCTAAAGGCTTTAGCTCAGCGTGCTAACACAGACTTGCAGAGAGCAGGAGACCCAGGTTTGAATCCCTGTCAGAGATATGGTAACAGTGGGGTGTGAGTGATTACGAGCCTGGGCGTCATGACAACTGGATAATGGTTCAAAAGGTGTAGTTTAGAAAGCGAACAGTCTTTATTGTGTTTTATCCTTAATAGTCTTTTACGTTTATAATGTTGTCTCCATGTGTAATGTTGTCTCCATGTGTAATGTTGTCTCCATGTGTAATGTTGTCTCCATGTGTAATGTTGTCTCCATTTGTAATGTTGTCTCCATGTGTAATGTTGTCTCCATGTGTAATGTTGTCTCCATGTGTAATGTTGTCTCCATGTGTAATGTTGTCTCCATTTGTAATGTTGTCTCCATTTGTAATGTTGTCTCCATGTGTAATGTTGTCTCCATGTGTAATGTTGTCTCCATGTGTAATGTTGTCTCCATGTGTAATGTTGTCTCCATGTGTAATGTTGTCTCCATTTGTGATGTTGTCTCCATGTGTAATGTTGTCTCCATGTGTAATGTTGTCTCCATGTGTAATGTTGTCTCCATTTGTGATGTTGTCTCCATGTGTAATGTTGTCTCCATGTGTAATGTTGTCTCCATGTGTAATGTTGTCTCCATGTGTAATGTTGTCTCCATGTGTAATGTTGTCTCCATTTGTGATGTTGTCTCCATGTGTAATGTTGTCCCCATGTGTAATGTTGTCTCCATGTGTAATGTTGTCTCCATGTGTAATGTTGTCTCCATGTGTAATGTTGTCTCCGTTTGTGATGTTGTCTCCATGTGTAATGTTGTCTCCATGTGTAATGTTGTCTCTATGTGTAATGTTGTCTCCATGTGTAATGTTGCCTCCTTGAGCGGCCTTCTACTTTTAATTGTCTAATAAACTTAATCAGTCAATCAAACATGAACCGGTAGTTCAAGTCAACAGTATTATTCCAGAATGATGCCCTCAGTCAGAGCGAAAGCCTTGTGTAATAGCAGGTCCAGTAAGTCAGTAGCTCATATAATATAAAGTTAGTGACCACATCCATCTCTTGCCCAGATTAAACATGCTCATCTAGCTGAGAGCTCACCTACCACATCCTGTTTTTACACAGACACCAATGTCAAGGTAATGAAGTTATAATGGAGCTTCAGCCCAAAAGTAGGTATATCTGTATTTTTACAACCTCTGGTTTTCTCTATAGAATATCTGAATATGCTCACACTGCTTGAATGTCTGAGGGGACTGAAAATGCCATTTCTCAACTCTAAACTTGTCAAAGCATACTATGTTGAACGTCCATTAAGTACCTTTATAAAACCCATTGTATATAATGTACAGTACTGTAGACCTATAGGTTTACGTCACTAGAAGTTTCCCTCATAGTGAACGCAGCATAGTCTTATTGAGCTTCCTTCAAGCAGTTTATCACATTAACAATGACTTGATTATACTCTCTGTGTCCCAAATGGCACCCTGTTTCCCTATGGGCTCGGGTCAAAAGTACTACACTACATAGGGAATAGGGTGCCATTTTGGATGCTTACTAGTATCAAAACATGCTAATCTGACTTTATTTTTCAAAGGGGAAAGAGCAGCAGGTCAAGTATATAACTCCTTATCACCATGTTATTGTTTGTTGAACAGCCCTTTGACACAAACCATGAGAAGCAAGGAAAGGATGGATTTACCACAGAGGGAGGGAATGTCTTTTTACAACCTTCTACTGTTTTTCTCTCAACTGTTGTTTCTATTGGCAGAGGCCTCTACGAACATCTTACTTTTCACAACGGGTCTCATTGTCCTTGCATGTGTGGTTGCACTTTATGAGCTATGTAGACAAAAGTGGCAGTAGTACATTTCATACGTTGGAACAGGGCTGTCCTGTCAAGTCCAAATCGGCTGCGGTGTATGAAACTAAGCATGTCGTCTGGACAGAAGTCTATAGTTGCCTTTGATAAGTGGCCCAAGTGGAGAGCACTCCATCTTTTACTTGTGAATTAACTAGTTCAAGTCAAATCACACAAAGTCAAGCCTTTGTTAGGGTTGCAAAAAATCGGGTAACGTTTCCAAAAGTATTTCCTATTCCCTCCTGATTCTGGAAATTTTCCAATTGGGTTTTCTAGAAAACCAGGGAATTTGAGGAAAGTTACCGGATTTTGTGGACCAGTGTTTCTTTTATATCAACATATTAATAACTTTTTTCTTCCAGTTTCATCCTACTTATTTAGGATGCGTGCCAAATGATACCACATTCCCTATATAGTGCATGACTTGGTCAAAAGTAGTGCACTAAATAGGGAATAGGGTGCCACACAGCCACTATGTGCTGTTGTCATCTGTCATCTGAGCCAGTTCAGGAACAAACAGGCCTTCCAAACACAGTATTATGTGATGGAGTCCTCTGAGCCTGTTCAGAAACTAACAGGCCTTCCAAACACAGTATTATGTGATGTAGTCCTCTGAGCCTGTTCAGAAACTAACAGGCCTTCCAAACACCCTACAATGTGATGTAGTCCTCTGGTACTCATGCTGGATCAGATCAGTTATGTTACAACAGCAGCTACACTTCAGAACACATCATAGAAATAATCTGTAACCTCTATAGCTGAAAATGACACGTTATGCGACTGTAGTCCGTGTGTCTTCTGATAGAAAGACGATGCAAGCCGTTCATTCACTGTTAACTATTTAACCCAGATGACCTAGAAGAAGGATAGAAAACGAAGGCACAGCATATGAATGACTTGATCTGCACAGCAATACTTAGAGTGGTGAGAAAGATCATTCAGATGGCTATGTCGTGTTCATAGAGAAGTAGACTACTGCATGGAATATGTTGCTGTGAGCAATAATTACTACTTAATAAACATTCAAAATTGCGGAAACTCAATGCATCTCCCCTCTCCACCTATAAACTGTCCAAGCAACAGCTTTAACAAAGGCTTCAGCAAGAATTAAAATATTTTGGAATTCCTCAGCACACACAAAAAAATGAAATATTTGATCAAGAACTATATGGTTCTGAGTTGTAAACTTCTCTCCCCCAGTGTTTATTTTATTCTAACCTTGTCACGCCCTGACCTTAGAGAGCCTTTTTCTATTCTCTATTTGGTTAGGTCAGGGTGTGACTTGGGTGGGCAAATCTAGGTTTCTATTTCTTTGTTGGCCTGGTATGGTTCCCAATCAGAGGCAGGTGTTTATCGTTGTCTCTGATTGGGGATCATACTTAGGCAGCCTTTTTTCCCACCTTCAGTTGTGGGATCTTGATTTTATTAGTTGCTGTATATCCTGCAGAACTTTACGTTCGTTTATCTTTTGTTGTTTTTTGGGTGTTCATCAAAATAAAGAAAGACGTATGCTTACCACACTGCACCTTGGTCTCATTCCAACAACGGACGTAACAGAAGATCCCACCACAAACGAACCAAGCAGCCTGGTCAGGAGGAGAGGACACAACGGAAACCCGAGAGGCAGCCCCAACAAAACATCTTGGGGGGGACAGATGACCTGGGCGTCGGTGCTGAGGGGTAAGTTCGAGACCGAGGAGGAATAATTGGACCGTTTGAGTGAGGAGTGATTGGCAGTGGAGAGGGACGAAAGAGTTTGGAGGGGTTGGAGTCTGGAGCAAGACAGTCGCTTTGAGGAGCATGTGACCCTTCAGGCACCATGCTTTGCGGTTACACGTACTGTGTCTCCGGTACGCATCCACAGCCCGGTGCGCTCTGTGCCAGCTCCCCGCATCTGCCATGCTAGAGTGGGCATTCAGCCAGGACGGATTGTGCCGGCTCAGCGCTCCTGGTCTCCGGTGCATCTCTTCGGCCCGGGATATCCTGCGCCGGCTCTGCGCACTGTCTCTCCGGTGCGTCTGCCCAGCCTGGTAAGTCCTGTGCCAGATCTACGCACCAGGTGATCCGGATAGAGACGGTGGAACTCCCGCAGCATCGAGGGGTCCAATACGTCCTCCACCGGCTCCCAGCATCTCTCCTCCGGACCGTACCCCTCCCACTCCACGAGGTACTGAAGGTCCCTCGCCCGACGCCTCGAATCCCGAGGTAAGGCTGACCGAGACCCCCAGACGTTCCATGAACGCCCTCCAGACCTTTGACGTGAACTGGGGACCTCGATCAGATCTATGTCTTCAAGCACCCCGTAGTGCTGGAAGACGTGTGTAAACAGGGCCTCCGCAGTCTGTAGGGAGACCGGGCAAAGGGAGGCGACCACGGCCGTTGTGGAACGGGTAAGGGTTGTAACTTCCCTCTGAGTGCCTAGGGACCTTGCACTGGGTGCACACCCCGAGCAGGAGGAGATATAAACCCTCACGTCCTTAGCTAAAGTGGATCACCAGTACTTCCCACTAAGACAGCGCACTGTCCGACCGATGCCCAGATGACCAGAGGAGGGTGACGTATGGGCCCAATAGATCAAACGGTCGCGGACAGCAGACGGAACGTACAGACACCCAGCTGGACATTGGGGGGGAGTGGGCTCAATACGTAACGCCTACTCGATGACCGCGTCCAGCTCCCACACCACCGGTGCCACCAGGCAAGAGGCCGGGAGTATGGGAGTGGGATCCATGGGCCGCTCCTCTGTGTCATACATCCGGGACAGTGTGTCTGCCTTAGTGTTCTGGGAACCTGGTCTGTAGGACAGGGTGAAAACAACACAGGTAAAGAACATGGCCCACCTTGCCTGGCGAGGGTTCAGTCTCCACGCCGCCAGGATGTACTCCAGATTGCGGTGGTCGGTCCAGATGAGAAAAGGGTGTTTAGCCCCCTCAAGCCAATGTCTCCACACCTTCAAGGCCTTGATGACAGCCAACAGCTCCAGGGTCCCCCACGTCATAGTTTCGCATCGCCAGGCTGAGCTTCTTCGAAAAGAAGGCACAGGGGCGGAGCTTTGGTGGCGTACCGGAGCGCTGAGAGAGCACGGCTCCTATCCCAGCCTCGGACGCGTCCACCTCCACTATGAACGCCAAAGAGGGATCCGGATGAGCCAGCACCGGAGCCAAGGTAAACAGAGCCTTCAGGTGACCAAAAGCCCTGTCCGCCCCAGCCGACCAATGCAAACGCACCGGTCCCCCCTTCAGCAGTGAGGTAATGGGAGCCGCTACCTGACCAAAACCCCGGATAAACTTCCTTTATCCGGTAGTAGTTGGCAAATCCTAAAAATCGTGGTGGGAGTCAGTCAATTAGGCACTGCTGAAATGCGGTCACTCTCCATTTCCACCCCTGAAGTGGAAATGCAGTACCCTGGGAAGGAGACGGACTGTTGAAAAAACAGGCATTTCTCAGCCTTGACGTACAGGTCATGCTCCAACAGTCGACCAAGCACCTTGCGCACCAGGGACACATGCTCGGCCCATGTAGCGGAGTATATCAGAATGTTGGCGATATACACCACTACACCCTGCCCGTGCAGGTCCCGTAAAATCTTGTCTACAAAGGATTGGAAGGCTGATGGAGTATTCATCAACCCGTACGGCATGACGAGGTACTCACAGTGCCCTGAGGTGGTACTAAATGCCGTCTTCCACTCGTCCCCCTCCCGGATACGCACCAGGTTGTAAGCGCTCCTGAGATCTAATTTTGTGAAAAAGCGCGCCCCATGCAATGACTCTGTCACACTTGCTATGAGAGGCAGCGGGTAACTGTACCTCACAGTGATTTGGTTGATGCCTCGATAGTCAATACACGGGAACAGACCTCCATCCTTCTTCACAAAAAATAAACTTGAGGAGGCAGGTGAAGTGGAGGAGCCCTGCCCCAGAGATTCGGAGACATATGTTTCCATAGCCGCCGTCTCCTCTTGCGACAGGGGATACACGTGACTCCTGGGAAGTGCTGCGTCTACCAGGAGATTCATCGCACACAATCCCCCCGTCGATGGGGTGGTAATTGAGTCGCCTTCTTCTTACAGAAGGCGGGAGCCAAATCAGCATATTCAGAGGGGATGCGCACGGTGGAGACCTGGTCTGGACTTTCCACCATAGTAGCACCAACGGAAACCCCTAAACACCTCCCCGAGCACTTTTGTGACCACCCTGTGAGAGCCCTCTATTGCCACAAAATAGTGGGGTCATGACAGGCCAACCAGGGTAGGCCCAGCACCACAGGAAACACAGGAGAATCAATAATCCTTGTGACCCTCCTGCGTAACCATGCCCAGTGGAGCGATGGCCTCCGTAATTAGCCCTGACCCTAATGGTCGACTATCTAGGGCATGCACAGGGAAAGGCAAATCCACAGGAACAATGGGGATCCCTAAACTATGGGCAAATGATCTGTCAATAAAATTCCCAGCTGCGCCTGAATCTACGAGCGCCTTATGCTGGGAATGCAGTGAAAACAAAAACATGTGAGCAACAGGGGGCTCTGGGTGAGCCTGGTAGCCAATCACCTGGGGTGACACGAGAGTGCCCTGCCTGCTGCCTCGACTCCAATTATTCCCTGCAAACCCTACAACCCCTCCCCCAATTGGAGTAAACTAATAAACAATATCACTTAGTCTTCTACCTTCAGTTTATACATATTATACACATTTTACAGACACAATATATTTTACAATAGTTTGTTTTTAGTCCTTCCTCTATTTCTGATGTCCATCCAGTTTCATTTCTATTTGTAACTGTGCTATTTCACAAAATGTCTGAACCTATATACATTTTACAGACTGATGTGTTGTTGGCAACAGCCATCAGGCTGGGAGGTTTAGGTCCAAGTCAGCTGCACATTATGTCAGACGATATCTTTTCAGAATTACAGAAAAAAAATAGATTTGATGATATGTAGCTGCAGTTCATCTCAGTGTAGGGATTTCATAATTAGGAAGGTTGCAAGTGTATTTTCAGCTAATTGTCTGTTACTGAGAGAGAGGCATGTTTGTGTATCTACAAACACAGAACAATTATGAACACAAGACGAGAAAATGAAATGATCTCTAACCTAATCGCTGGTAGCCTATCGTACCCACGTGTCCATGTGGAAAAGAACATTCTTAAGCAACAACTTTGTGGACCAAGTTTAAGACCTATGGGACATATTGGTGGAAACATTGCAATTATTACGTTATTTTTTATCACTGGAAACGTTTTGAATCTTTCTGAAATCATAAACACAACAGAAATGTATATTTTGCTGAAGGTGAACCACCTAAAGCTTTAAACGAGCATAATGTCAAATACAAATGGGGAAATGTGAATGAAAATAAAGTATTAAGTAGTTTATTCACAGTTTTTGAAATGAAAAGGGTCTTAAAATACTTTGTGTCTCATTGACATTACAGTAGGACTACAATATTGCATGTGGTGGTCTTTCCAACTCTGTTTGATAAAACGTTGCTGGTATTCCAAACTCCTCCAACTGTAATAACCCAGCAGGGTGTTTGAGTTGCCACAGACAAAAACAGGCCTTTGGTTGCCTATGAGCTCGAGCAGGTCAGATGGTCGGTCGGTCGGTCCTATCAGTGCACATAGTTAAGTCAAGCTCATTATAAACTCATTACACAAGGCATAAAACTGAAAGGGCACAGTACAACCAATGAGTCATTTAGGCTCAAGTCTTCAAACATCAAGCTGCAACACATTATGCCTCATACCTGCAACACCAGATTGACATCTGTGACTAGTTTCTATAAAATCCCCCTACCTTATCTAGCTTTGAACAAGTGAACAGGCAGCATTGTCACATGACCATGGATGTGAAGCTGAACTTGTCACAGGCATCTGGTCTCTTTCCCCGAACAAATGTGCTATTAAATCTTGCATGTGTTATACGTGTGTGTGTGTGTGTGTGTGTGTGTGTGTGTGTGTGTGTGTGTGTGTGTGTGTGTGTGTGTGTGTCTGTGTCTGTGTCTGTGTCTGTGTGTGTTTTGCATGCATGGTCATTGGGCAGAAAGGATAAAAAAAACATAGCTCTTTGAAATTGAACACAGTTGATAAATCTATATAGTGTCTTAGAACGACATTGGGGCTTGCTGTGTTCTAGTGGTGCATGGCCCTGGAGTGTGGCTTGCTGTGTTCTAGTGGTGCGTGGCCCTGGAGTGGGGCTTGCTATGTTCTAGTGGTGCGTGGCCCTGGAGTGGGGCTTGCTATGGTCTAGTGATGCGTGGCCCTGGAGTGGGGCTTGCTGTGTTCTAGTGGTGCATGGCCCTGGAGTGGGGCTTGCTGTGTTCTAGTGGTGTATGGCCCTGGAGTGGGGCTTGCTGTGTTCTAGTGGTGCGTGGCCCTGGAGTGGGGCTTGCTATGTTCTAGTGGTGCGTGGCCCTGGAGTGGGGCTTGCTATGTTCTAGTGATGCGTGGCCCTGGAGTGGGGCTTGCTATGTTCTAGTGGTGCGTGGCCCTGGAGTGGGGCTTGCTATGTTCTAGTGGTGCGTGGCCCTGGAGTGGGGCTTGCTGTGTTCTAGTGGTGTGTTGCCCTGGAGTGGGGCTTTACAAGCTGTCTGAAGGGCTCCCTCAGGACAGCACTCTCCAGGGGCGGCAGGTAGCCTAGTGGTTAGATCGTTGGACTAGTAAATAGAATGCCATATGAGACACAGCCAGGGGCCGTGAGTCGGCCCTCACCCTCCCTCCGCCGTGAGCCTTTCTCACAGCTTTCTGTGGGTCAGTAAAACAGAACTTATTTCAGATCAGATCTCCTCCTGAGATCATGGTATACAAAGCCTAGGACTGAACCTTTCATCCACCATGATGGAGTTACAGTGGTATAAAGTGTAAATATTCAATCGGTTCCTAGGTAAGTTGACAGAGAACCCCTTTCTCACTTACAGAAATGATCTGGGGGAAGGAAGAGGAACCAGCGCTGTGTGTCCATGCCAGAAAGAGCTCTAATAATACTGACAGTGAAGCCAGAAGGGAGAGGATATTGTCTAAACAGTTTATCAGTGGCTACCTCAGCCTTATTCATTGACTGGAGAGCATTTGTTCCTGGATTGGCAAGTCTAGGAAAATTCTACTGTACAGTCAATATGAGTCAGAACTCCCCTCTCTGTCCGAGGTGATAATGATTTTGGCGCCACGTCTTTAGAATCAATACATGAAATTCTCAGTAGGTGCTGTCAGAACGGAGGTGGCTGGCAAATACAATCAGGTCCCTGGCTGCCTCCCAGTCAGATCAGCACTTCAGTTTTCCATTCCACAGCAGCTCCAGTGATCCGAATTCCTTGGCATCTGAAGACGTTGGAGATTACGGCGTGGAATTTAAAGGGGAGACTGACTTCATCCTTCATTACAAAATAGAAAAGGACGTTGGAAGAAACGGCATGGCCACAAAAACCCAATTACCAGCAATCATCTAAGAGAGAGAGAGGAGTGTGAGGCTGCCAAATCATTTCTCTACCACTTCCTCTGACATACGCTTTGTTTCCTGAAACCAGTCACAAGCGATGACATCTTGCATGATATTCTCTCCGGTACTGGTCACCTACTGTGTGTGCTGCTACACCAGCCTCTAAGAGTTAAGAAAAAACCATACAAATATCTTGACGTCTTTTGTAATGGGTCTTTCACAGCCTTGAAATGGAGATACTGTATATTCTGTATACACACCAGATATAAATAAGCCCACACAGTTCATGGACACAGTATTTTGTTCTTTTTTATATTCTGAAGGATATTAACTTGAGGAATAAGAAATACATTCATTAAATTGTTTTTGAACTTATTAAATTGAAAATGTATCTGTGAGAAACGTTGTCATAAAAGAGGAAATTAATGGAAAACTCAAAAGTCAATTTGATGTCTTCCAGTTGTGTGAACTCCCTTAGTTGTGCAGGAAGCAAGCATCTCTCTCTCTATCTCTCTCTCTCTATCTCTCTATCTCTCTCTCTCTATCTCTCTATCTCTCTCTCTCTCTCTCTATCTCTCTCTATCTCTCTCAGATGTTGAGCCTGCATCACTTCAAGACCGGTTGAGTGGAGTGTGGCAGACCGGGCTCCTGGACTGTCCCCAGCAACATCCTAGCTTCCAGACACACACACACACACACACACACACACACACACACACACACACACACACACACACACACACACACACACGTCACTCAACACTCCGGACAGCAGACAGACGCCTTAATGGCCCAATCGAGCCGTCTGCGGTACTGCTCCCAGAACAGTTTCCAAATTTTGACAGGTCCCTGACCCATGTCAGAAGAGTTCAGTAGGATTGGGACTGAGGGTGGAAGGGAGGCAGAGTGGGTAGTCCAGGGGGAGGGAGGGAGGCTGGGTAGTCCAGGGGAAGGGAGGGATGCTGGGTAGACCAGGGGAAGGGAGGGAGGCTGGGTAGACCAGGGGAAGGGAGGGAGGCTGGGTAGACCAGGGGAAGGGAGGGAGGCTGGGTAGACCAGGGGGAGGGAGGGAGGCTGGGTAGTCCAGGGGAAGGGAGGGAGGCTGGGTAGACCAGGGGAAGGGAGGGAGGCTGGGTAGACCAGGGGAAGGGAGGAAGGCTGGGTAGTCCAGGGGAAGGGAGGGAGGCTGGGTAGACCAGGGGAAGGGAGGGAGACTGGGTAGACCAGGGGAAGGGAGGGAGGCTGGGTAGACCAGGGGAAGGGAGGGAGGCTGGGTAGTCCAGGGGAAGGGAGGGAGGCTCGGTAGACCAGGGGAAGGGAGGGAGGCTGGGTAGACCAGGGGAAGGGAGGGAGGCTGGGTAGTCCAGGGGAAGGGAGGGAGGCTGGGTAGTCCAGGGGAAGGGAGGGAAGCTGGGTAGACCAGGGGAAGGGAGGGAAGCTGGGTAGACCAGGAGGAGGGAGGGAGGCTGGGTAGACCTGGGGAGGGAGGGAGGCAGGGGAAGGGTGTCATTAATAATATTTAGGAACTGAGGAGGGAGTTTAAAGATGTGTCCCTCATCAGTGACATGTTTAAAGATGTGTCCCTCATCAGTGACAGGGTTAAAGATGTGTCCCTCATCAGTGACATGTTTAAAGATGTGTTCCTCATCATTGACAGTGTTAAAGATGTGTCCCTCATCAGTGACATGTTTAAAGATGTGTTCCTCATCAGTGACATGTTTAAAGATGTGTCCCTCATCAGTGACAGGGTTAAAGATGTGTCCCTCATCAGTGACACGTTTATAGATGTGTCCCTCATCAGTGACATGTTAAAGATGTGTCCCTCATCAGTGACATGTTAAAGATGTGTCCCTCATCAGTGACATGTTTAAAGATGTGTCCCTCATCAGTGACATGTTTATAGATGTGTCCCTCATCAGTGACATGTTTATAGATGTGTCCCTCATCAGTGACACGTTCATAGATGTGTCCCTCATCAGTGACATGTTAAAGATGTGTCCCTCATCAGTGACACGTTTATAGATGTGTCCCTTATCAGTGACATGTTATAGATGTGTCCCTCATCAGTGACACGTTTAAAGATGTGTACCTCATCAGTGACAGGTTTAAAGATGTGTACCTCATCAGTGACAGGTTTAAAGATGTGTCCCTCATCAGTGACATGTTTAAACATGTGTACCTCATCAGTGACACGTTTAAAGATGTGTACCTCATCAGTGACACGTTTAAAGATGTGTCCCTCATCAGTGACATGTTAAAGATGTGTCCCTCATCAGTGACATGTTTAAAGATTTGTCCCTCATCAGTGACACGTTTAAAGATGCGTACCTCATCAGTGACATGTTAAAGATGTGTCCCTCATCAGTGACATGTTAAAGATGTGTCCCTCATCAGTGACATGTTATAGATGTGTACCTCATCAGTGACATGTTAAAGATGTGTCCCTCATCAGTGACATGTTATAGATGTGTACCTCATCAGTGACACTAGATATTAAGTAATGAATTCATGTTGAGATGTTATACCAATGAACAGAACACATAGAAGGACATGTCAGCTGAGGATGTAGCAAGAAAAGGAAGCCGTGTCTGTTGTACAATTTTTTTAGCTATTTTCACTTACTCAATTAATTTATAAATGTAATTTTGCAATTGAAATGTGGCCATATTTTGCAATGTGCAAATGTTGCCATGGAAAGCAGTATATTATTTCCTATATTGTTGACATTTTCTTGGCATCTAGGACCATTTTGTAGTATATCTGATTATTGTTCAGGAAGAAAAAAAATTCTCCCCTGAAGCAGTTGATTAGGATGGTGAAAGTAATACTGTGTTGAGCTGCCTGCATGGTCCTGTGAGATATGTAAAGTGGAGAGAAAATCCTGCTACTGCATGTCTATGTAATAGTAGCATAGGCATTCTGTCAGGTCCACCTGGCTGCAGTATTCTCCCGTCCGTCCACTTCCTCCTCCCAACTTTATTGCCTCTAGCACTTCCTGTTAATCAACCATGGCGCTGACTGTTGGCTACTTTTCCGCTGTCAATTTCACAGAATAAATATTATGAATAAATAAGAAAGATGAAGGTTGACTGAAACATTGTGTAACTTGACAAATTATACATTTGTGATATTACCTTTCAACAGCCGTCTCGTGTTGCCCTAACCTCACGTTAGTGCCACGCTAGTCAAATCAGTCAAGGCAGTGCTTTCTCATACCGTAGAACGCTGAGATGAAGACAATAGTCCAGAACTGTGTTGTTGTGCTATTTGAGAACGAGAGGTGTGAAACAGTTGACATGAAATCAATAGGCTTCTGTGTAGATGGTGAAGTGGAGAAGGAGAGGAGAGGAGAGGAGAGAGAGAGCGAGAGAGAGAGAAGAGAGGAGAGGAGAGGAGAGGAGAGGAGAGAGAGAGAGAGAGAGAGAGAGAGCATAAAGTAGTGGACCTTACCATCCGGCGTTCAGTGACTGTCTATCACATGTATTTGTTTTCATCATCATACAGACCACGTTTCTTTTCATCTTCCCAGCCCCAGTCCAACCCCAGCCCCAGTCCAACCCCAACCCCAGTCCAACCCCTGTCCAGCCCAGACACTGAGAGAGTCTAACTCTATCTCTGAGATTTCTATAGAGCAGAGGGTGGAGTAGAGCAGAGCAGAGCAGCAGGCCCTCCCACCGCCTACATAGAGCAGAGGGGGGAGTAGAGTAGAGCGGAGCAGCAGGCCCTCCCACCGCCTATAAAGGACAGCCATACGGAGACACTCAGACAGAAATCACACGTGTATCTGTGTAGAGGCAGAGGGAGGCTAACAGCACACTGAGGGGAACCCAGAGGAAACAGACGCTCACAATATAGCCAGCCAGGAGTGAAGGAGGGGTCCACCTTGAGAGAGAGAGAGAGAGAGGTGAGACAGAGAAAGAGAGAGGAAGAGAGAGAGAGAGAGAGAGGTGGAGAGAAGCAGAGAAAGAGCGAGAGATATCAAATAGTGATTTAATCTGAGTGTCTTGATCTCTTTTGTCCTCATGTCCAAGGATTAAGTAGAGGATCTACAATACTGGGGGGATCTGGTCTTTCTACAGGTCTCTATATGAGAGAGGAGTCTCCCACCTGTCTTGTAGATCTGGACTGATGTCTTTTACGATGGTGCGTACGGCTCCCCCAAGCCGCTTCCTCTTCTCCGACATCAGCATGATGTCAGAGGACGAGGAGGAGAACGGCGGCAGCGAGAGCTCGGGCTCCGACTCCCAGAAGTCCTCCTTCCGTCTCAACGGCGGCTCCAACGGGTTTCAGATCAAGGTGGGAAGCAGGAAGAGGAAGTTCTGCGGAGTTGCCGGGAGGCTGGCGGGGCCCCCGATGGTGGCAGGGGCCCCGGTGGTGGAGGTGCGGCAGCGGAACGTGGCAAACGCTCGAGAGAGGGACCGCACCAACAGCGTGAACACGGCCTTCACTGCCCTGAGGACCCTCATCCCCACCGAGCCAGCTGACAGGAAGCTGTCCAAGATCGAGACTCTGCGGCTGGCGTCCAGCTACATCTCCCACCTGGGTAATGTGCTGCTGGTGGGCGAGGCGTGTGGGGATGGGCAGCCGTGCCACACCTCCACACCCCCATTCCACCACCACACCCTCCACAGTCTCAGCCCCTCGCCCGGCCGGGGCTCAGAGAACCAGCCCAAACACATCTGTACTTTCTGCCTCAGCAAGCAGAGGAAAATGGTGAGTGCCACTGGAGGGGCAGAGCTACTGTATGACTGACAGGAGAGTGGTATGGTGTGGATGTCAAGCGTCTTATTGGTTGAAATCCTCCCAGAGATAAATAACTTAACTAGGCCGTTCATGGAGTCCCTTTAAGTGGCCTTTCAACTTCCAAACAAACTATTTTAGAGCTAGTTCTGGGTTCTTATTTCAGGTCAATCTGTCATTGAGAAAATTAGAATTTCATAACTGTGGGCTGCGTCTTGTGGCCGAACTCCTCATGGCTAAAGGCTGGGTTTTGGCCCCACGTCATTTGGATAGTCCCCTATAGATAGTCTATATCAGTTCAAACTGTCACCAAACTATCATTAGTTTGATCATAAGAATATGTTGAATTAATTAGGTAGGTTATGGAAAAAAGTTAGGGAAACACTTGGATATATTCACCCTCCTCAATGCTGCCTTCTCGTTCAAATCAGTGTAATACTATAATACTGTAGTTATTAATAAGGAGCCAATTTCATCCTAACCTGACCGTAGCACATCTAAGCTAATTTATGTGGGAATGGTTGACATGTGGCAGCCTCCCCGCAGTGTGAAATCTACACCTCTGTTCCCTACCACTGGTGGAGTCGATGGGATCAGTCAGAGCAGAAACACTGAAGTACAACCTCAACTCTCATTACATTAGACCTGCATAATATATCCCATTTAGGAGGCGCTTTTTCCCCAAAGTGACCTACAGTAGTGCGTACATACATGTTGTTATGGGTGGGTCCAGCAGGACTCAAACCCACGGTCCTGACATTACAAGCACCATGCTCTACCAACTGAGCCACGCAGGACCTGCATCATCCCCAGGATGAGTGTCCTAGATAAGGACTGATTGTTAACGTCAAGAGAAAACAGTGAGGACTAAGCCGTTGGTTTGAACCTTGTGAACTGGACAAGATCATTACTCCAGGTGGAAAGTGAGCGGTAGAGAATCGTGTATCATCAAAGTATAAATGAGCTAACCCGTAAGAATTCATCCATGCAGTACTCACAAATTTGCCTGACGACTCATCCTGAATTTAGTTACGCTGCTCTGTCGATCACTGCATACGTTCATCTTGGAGAAGAAATTATAGTGAGCCTGGTGTTTGGCCGGAGCAATGTGAATGAGTAGTCAGGCAAGTCACAAATACCCTGGACAAAGTAACTACTACAAGCATACAGTCAGCCAAAATAGTCAAATCTGGAGATAGTATTTCAATTGTCTTGAGGACTGCTGGAGACATGTGAATCTCAGTGCTGGGTGAATGATGTAGATGTGCATCATGCCTTAATCTGAGGCTGTTCTCCTCCTCATTCCTTCTGCTGTTAACCACTTTGTCGTTACAACTCTGAGTCCCTGTCTCAAATGGAACCCTATTCCCAGTGGTGAAAAACGTACCCACTTGTGATACTTGAGTAAAGGTATAGGTACCTTAATAGAAAGTCACCCAGTAAAATACCACCTGAGTAAAAGTCTAAAAGTATTTGGTTCTAAATATACTTAAGTATCAAAAGAAAATGTAGAAGTAGAAATTATTTCAAATTTCTTATTTTAAGCATAACAGACGGCACCATTTTCTTGTTTTTAAAATGTATGGATAGCCAGGGGCACACTCCAACACTCAGACATAATTTACAAAATATGCATTTGTGTTGAGTGAGTCTGTCAGATCAGAGGCAGTAGGGATGACCAGGGATGTTCTCTTGATAAGTGCGTGAATTAGACCATGTTCCTGTCCTGCTAAGCATTCAAAATGTAACGAGTACTTTTGGGTGTCAGGTAAAATGTACGGAGTAAAAAGTACATTATTTTCTTTAGGAATGTAGTGGAGTAAAAGTAAAGATACTCCCAAAAACTACTTAAGTAGTACTTTAAAGTATTTGCACTTAAGTACTTTACATGACAGCCTATGGTCAACAGTAGTGCATAATATAGGGAACAGGGTGCCAGAGTCTATAGTGCTCTGGTCGACAGTAGTGCATTATATAGGGAACTGGGTGCCAGAGTCCATAGTGCTCAGGTCAACAGTAATGCATTATATAGGGAACAGGGTGCCAGAGTCCATAGTGCTCTGGTCAACAGTAGTGCATTATATAGGGAACAGGGTGCCAGAGTCCATAGTGCTCTGGTCAACAGTAATGCATTATATAGGGAACAGGGTGCCAGAGTCCATAGTTCTCTGGTCGACAGTAGTGCATTTTATAGGGAACTGGGTGCCAGAGTCCATAGTGCTCTGGTCAACAGTAGTGCATAATATAGGGAACTGGGTGCCAGAGTCCATAGTGCTCTGGTCAACAGTAATGCATTATATAGGGAACAGGGTGCCAGAGTCCATAGTGCTCAGGTCAACAGTAATGCATTATATAGGGAACAGGGTGCCAGAGTCCATAGTGCTCTGGTCAACAGTAGTACATTATATAAGGAACAGGGTGCCAGAGTCCATAGTGCTCTGGTCAACAGTAATGCATTATATAGGGAACAGGGTGCCAGAGTCCATAGTTCTCTGGTCAACAGTAATGCATTATATAGGGAACAGGGTGCCAGAGTCCATAGTGCTCTGGTCAACAGTAATGCATTATATAGGGAACAGGGTGCCAGAGTCCATAGTGCTCTGGCAACAGTAATGCATTATATAGGGAACAGGGTGCCAGAGTCCATAGTGCTCTGGTCAACAGTAATGCATTATATAGGGAACAGGGTGCCAGAGTCCATAGTGCTCTGGTCAACAGTAGTACATTATATAGGGAACAGGGTGCCAGAGTCCATAGTTCTCTGGTCAACAGTAATGCATTATATAGGGAACAGGGTGCCAGAGTCCATAGTGCTCTGGTCAACAGTAATGCATTATATAGGGAACAGGGTGCCAGAGTCCATAGTGCTCTGGTCAACAGTAATGCATTATATAGGGAACAGGGTGCCAGAGTCCATAGTGCTCTGGTCAACAGTAATGCATTATATAGGGAACAGGGTGCCAGAGTCCATAGTGCTCAGGTCAACAGTAGTGCATTATATAGGGAACAGGGTGCCAGAGTCCATAGTGCTCTGGTCAACAGTAGTGCATTATATAGGAAACAGGGTGCCAGAGTCCATAGTTCTCTGGTCAACAGTAGTGCATTATATAGGGAACAGGGTGCCAGAGTCCATAGTGCTCAGGTCAACAGTAGTGCATTATATAGGGAACAGGGTGCCAGAGTCCATAGTTCTCTGGTCAACAGTAGTGCATTATATAGGGAACAGGGTGCCAGAGTCCATAGTTCTCTGGTCAACAGTAGTGCATTATATAGGGAACAGGGTGCCAGAGTCCATAGTGCTCTGGTCAACAGTAATGCATTATATAGGGAACAGGGTGCCAGAGTCCATAGTGCTCAGGTCAACAGTAATGCATTATATAGGGAACAGGGTGCCAGAGTCCATAGTGCTCTGGTCAACAGTAGTGCATTATATAGGAAACAGGGTGCCAGAGTCCATAGTGCTCTGGTCAACAGTAATGCATTATATAGGGAACAGGGTGCCAGAGTCCATAGTGCTCAGGTCAACAGTAGTGCATTATATTGGAAACAGGGTGCCAGAGTCCATAGTGCTCTGGTCAACAGTAATGCATTATATAGGGAACAGGGTGCCAGAGTCCATAGTGCTCTGGTCAACAGTAGTGCATTATATAGGAAACAGGGTGCCAGAGTCCATAGTGCTCTGGTCAACAGTAATGCATTATATAGGGAACAGGGTGCCAGAGTCCATAGTGCTCTGGTCAACAGTAATGCATTATATAGGAAACAGGGTGCCATTTGACAGAAACTGTAGGCATGATGTTTTTGTTGTCCCATGCACAGCATAAAGATATTAATTCATCGTTGAACCCAATGGTAGGGATTGTGATAGTATCATTCAACAATAACTAGAATGTATGAATGTATAGAATATATGCATTAGATTTGCAACAGAAGGAATATGTCATGTTTGACTAAGGCAGCTAAACATCAGAAAGAGGATGACAATGTGAAAATACTCTTCACTATCAGGAAGGAATCATATTTATCCAATGCATGAAGAAATATTTCAGATTTATAATGCTGTGAATGGTTTTAATTCAAAGTTCAGCGACTATAAAAGTTTTACAACAGTATAATTGGTCATTGGATTTGGACTTTTGGAAACATAGACATATGAAAACAGATTCTGACCATATATCCCAATAATGAATCCAGAATAAATGTATCCTGGAAGTACTTGGACATTGTTAGAATCCTACAGAATAAACCAGATAATGAGATAATTGCCCTTTAAATGATTGATCCAGTGCTGAACCCTGTATTCATTCTGCTGCTGGTATTTGAACCAGATTGAGCTAGCTCTCTTAGCTCTTTGATGTGCTGCTTAAAGTAAAACTGGTCTCCATAACAGCTCTCACTCCTTTCTCCCATTAAGGCTGTCCCAAATGGCACCCCATTTCCTTTAAAGTGCTTTACTTTGTACCAGGACTCATAGGGCTCTGGTCAAAAGTAGTGCACTATATAGGGAATAGGGTGCCATTTGGGACAGCCTTTCTCCCAGAAAAACACCCTTCAGCAGCCACTCGTTTCTTTGTTTCTAAAGAAGAAGAATATAATGAAATGAAGCACATGTGAACTATTCAGGATATAATACGAGTGCAGTTTTGTCTTTTCAACACCTTTCCAGACCTGCAGAGTGGACTAATGAGCTACTGTAGACTGTAGAGAGAGAACACTGTATAAAGTAAAACATCATTGTCTCTTCAAGGTTTTCACAAGTGTTGTTACCCTCAACTGAGGCAGAAAATGTATGAAAATAAAGTCATACATGCTTAAGCTACAGCTATGACTTACTGTGTAGGAGACTACATGCCTCAGCCATATCATGCCTATCGAGTGTACTTTATCACACTTCATACTATACTCTCTATTCCATTTAGACAGAGCATGGCCAGCATTTATGAATACTGTATATTCTAGCTCTAGATTTATAGAATTATTAAGTGGAAAAACCCAGTAAATCTATAGTCTCCATATCAAGGTTAGAATGCCAGGGATCTTGTCTTCATGGGATCTAGTGATGATGCTTGGCAGTGAACACTCCCATTACAAACCAGGCTTCCCCTTAGGGTCCAAACATTACAGCAACATTGGTCCAGCCCAGTACCTTTAGTTAAATGGATACTGGATATTGAGTATTATACCAAATGCAAACTCAGAAGCGCTGGTGACACTTCATAAAAACGTTTATGAGTAAGCCATTATAAATACTTGTACATTTTTACCAATATTGAAATACCTATTTATAAATAGTTGATTAAATTGTTTAATAATCATGCTTATTCATGAAAGTTATGATAAAGTGTTACCAATCGAAAAAAATTGAAGTGAATGTTTTGTGTTCAGAGGAAGCTTGTTGTTGACTGTTGCGTTCCCTCTCTGCTGTGAGCAGTACTAATAGTATGTACTCTAAATGGCACCCTTTTCCCATAGTGCACTACTTCTGACCAGACCCCTATGGGTCCGTGCACTATAAAGTGGATAGGGTTCCATTTGTGACGCAGCATAGAGTTGAGTGCTGTGCAGTGCTGCTGCTCCGGCCACTGTATTCTACCTCATGCCTTGTATTGTATTCACATGATCTTCACTGGGTATTTTATCATGGACAGACATATGGAAGTAGTTAAAGACTAATTCAACACGAAACAGGAGTCAGTCCTAAAATGCACATTAAATAAATGAGCGCATTTAAATTAATCGTCATATTAATGTAATTAGATTATCAGCAACAGGAACAGTTGTAAAGACAAATTAAATTGAATAGAGATAAAACATGTAGATGTATTTCTTTATTTAACTAGGCAAGTCAGTTAAGAACTAATTCTTATTTTCAATGACGGCCTAGGAACAGTGGGTTAACTGACTGTTCAGGGGTAGAACGACAGCTCGGGGATTCAAACTTGCAACCTTTCGGTTACTAGTCCAACGCTCTAACCACTAGGCTACCCTGCCGCCTCAGTGTCAATGTATGACACTGAGCATGATGAATTTGTTTCAATGTATTTTTCCAACTAGTTTATCATGTTGGAGTAGTGCCGCCCTATTCAGGACAATGTAATAATTTTAACTTTTTATTTACTTCACAGAATAGCCAGGACACAACTATTTCATTAAGTGGAAAAGAAAGCGTGGAAAATCCATGCTTAGTAGATCAATATTTTAGATAGGCTACTGTTTCAATACAAAAAGGGGAAATGTGTATAATTGATAAGCCTCCTTGAAGGGCGTATTTAACTAATGTAGATGAAACCTCCTTAACCTTAATATAACAATAATATTTATTCAACAAATTATGTTCACATCTAAAGAAAACAGAAATAGATTCCAGTAGATGCTCTTATCCAGAGAGACTTACAGTAGTGAGTAATTTAGCAGACTCTCTTATCCAGAGAGACTTACAGTATTGAGACATTTAGCAGACTCTCTTATCCAGAGAGACTTACAGTAGTGAGTAATTTAGCAGACTCTCTTATCCAGAGAGACTTACAGTAGTGAGTAATTTAGCAGACTCTCTTATCCAGAGAGACTTACAGTAGTGAGTTATTTAGCAGACTCTCTTATCCAGAGAGACTTACAGTAGTGAGTCATTTAGCAGACTCTCTTATCCAGAGAGACTTACAGTAGTGAGTCATTTAGCAGACACTCTTATCCAGAGAGACTTACAGTAGTGAGTCATTTAGCAGACTCTTATCCAGAGAGACTTACAGTAGTGAGTCATTTAGCAGACACCCTTATCCAGAGATACTTACAGTAGTGAGTGCTTACATTTTCATTCTGGTCCCCAGTGGGATTTGAACCCACAATCCTGGTGTTGCAAGCACTATGCTCTACCAACTGAGTTACACAGGACCACAATACAGAATTGTGTTAGTGTATAAATCACCCCCAGGAACATTTATTCTGAACAAAAATATCAGCGCAACATGTAAAGTGTTGCGCTCTTCATGGACGAATCCCGGTTTCAACTGTAGCGGGCAGATGGCAGACAGCCATCATCTCATGTTCCAGCATGATAATGCATGGCCCCATGTCGCAAGGATCTGTACACTATTCCTGGAAGCTGAACATGTCCTAGTTCTTCTATGGCTTGCATACTCACCAGACATGTCACCGATTGAGCATGTTTGGGATACTCTGGATCAATGTGTACTACAGCATGTTCCAGTTCCCACTAATATCCAGCAACTTCGCACAGCCATTGAAGAGGAGTGGGAAAACATTTCACAGGCCACAATTAACAGCCTGATCAACTCTATGCGAAGGAGTTGTGTCACATTGCATGAGGCAAATGGTGGTCACACCAGATAGTGACTGGTTTTCTGATCCATGCCCAACCTTTTTTTAAACGGTATCTGTGATCAACAGATGCATATCTGTATTCCCAGCCATGTGAAATCCCTAGATTATCACCTAATGAATTTATTTCAATTGACAAATGTCCTTATTTGAACTGTAATCTTTGAAATTGTTGCATGTTGCGTTTATATTTTTGTTCAGTGTATTAACATTCTGTCAGTAGCCATAAGATTTCCCCAAAAGCTTCAGTAAGAAAACTGACCAGAGCTTGTTTTGAAATCTGATTAGACTCCATTTGACTCCAGGAGCATTGATTAGGAGCTCCAGCTCCCGCTCCCGCTTAGCTCACATACGGTACGGCCTAGCTCTGACTCAAGAAACAATGCCATTCCAATAACTTACAACCTCCTCACCAAAGCGAATGGACGTAATGCAAGCCAGGTGTGTCACAAAACACAGAGAGGTGAGAAGGGAAAATATGAGGCTCTGCTTTCTGCTCCCTGGGCTGGCTTCCTGGCCAGACAACCTGGACCCCAAGGACATAACCACAGGAGAAAATCAAGGGTGCTCTGTTTTGATAGAACAGACAAATGCTAAACATCCCATTCTGATTCAAACCCTTTATTTTTCACTCTGTTGGCCTAGATTACAATGATGTCATTGTGACTGCAGACTGAAAAATAAGGTGAAATGGAGAGCTGGGCTACATCATTTCATGCATCTAATCTCAAACGACACCCTATTCCCTATATAGTGCACTACTTTTGACCAGAGTCCTATGGGCCATAGTCAAAAATAGTGCACTATTAAGGGGATAGGGAGTCATCTTCAGTGGGTGAAAACCAGGAGGTCTGATGATGTTTTCTCTCTTTCAGAACAAAGACAGAGACAGAAAAACAACTGTCAGAAGATAACGCCTGAAGACCAGAAACATCCAGAGGATAAATATCCAACACTCTTGTGAAGGATCAGTTCAATTAGCCTATTCTTCAAATGAAAGTTGTAATTACAGTTGTGTACTTAATAATAATACAATATTTGTATCATGTGTATATATATATATATATATGTATATATTGAAAGCACAATGGTGTATTTAAGACCATGGAGGATTTGATATGTGTGTTAAGGGAGGATGTGGCAGCAAAAAGTCCATGAAACATGGGATGATATATAGACTCATGACCATTTAGTTAATATCTATCCTTAAACTACTGGGCATTATAATGAACAGGCCGAGGAGGACAGCTCTTTCAACGGGTGCAGCCCAAATGGCACTGTATTCCCTATATTGTGCACTACTTGGGCTCTGGACACACAAATGACTCGTTACTGAAACTTCCACGGACTTCAGAGCACCTAAATATGACATAACACCACTCTAGAACCCTCCCTGGACTGTATGCCCTTCACTCTCATCAATACGTGCTGGATGTTCATGTTATTGATGTTCAACATATTGTGCTATTACGCTGATGGATCTGAAGTGTACTGGCTGAATCATGGGAGAAAGGCAATCCTTTAGGAAGAATCAGCAGTAGTTCAGTACCATGCAGACCCTGACATCCCCCACCCTTTCATCAATTACCAATCAGATGGATTTCTAAAGCTCTTCTCTTTTTTACATCAACAGTTGTTACAGAGTGCTTTTCAGAAGCACAAGCAGAAGCACAGCCCTCAGCCTCAGACAGTGGTGATGGTGACTGGCAGAGCAGAGGAACAGATCCTAGATTACATCTGCAGGTAGAGCTCTGGCAGTTTGCCTGTCCCGTCCCCTGACTGTCCTCTCGTTTACCTTTGGAATTCCATGTGCTCCCTCCGTCTCTCCTCCTCTTCTCCTGCGTTCTTCCTTCTTTTTCCCAGGAGCGCTACTGACTCACAGGCTCTGTTGTGATGGCTTTACAATGTGTGCAGGGTTCACTCAGATTGTCCTCTGTCCTGCATCTTTGCTGCTTCCTTTTCTGTCCGCCATCCGTGACCCCTGTTTGAAGAAGAAGAAGAGGTCCACTTCAATGTGCTATATCCATGGATGTCCAACTGCTCCTTGTCTTGTGCTTTTTGTCCGACCCCTCCAAAGACTTACACACACATACAGTGGTTTGAGAGCTCTGACAGATTTCGGTCCACCTCCTGAAAAATCATCAAGATCTTTTCATAAATAGTTGAACATTTGGAAATCTGGGCCAATGTTGTGTATTGTTTATGTGTTTTTGTATTGTTTATGTATTGTTTGATAAAAATACGTTTTATGCTAATGCTCCTTTTCGTGTTATATCATGTGGTCTTCGGATCACAGTCAGTGCAAATCTTTGAAGTCAAATATCTATTATGTTGCCATAGTAGCTAGGTGGCTAGATTGTCTAAACTGCTTGTGTGGAGCAGCTTCATAGAACACTCCCACCATTCCCAGACCCCAGACCAAACCTCTCAGATCATCACCAGTGACATCAGCTAAGAAAACACAGTCCATAAGGACATCTGGTTTGGGTTGATGATACTCTCTCTGCCCAATGGAAACCCAGTGACCTGTGGACAGTTTAATCAGACCATATAACCCACATCTTTCCCTTCTCTTTACTTAATCTATCATCCAAAAACAACAAACAGTCATCATCTGTCTGCCCATGGACTAGTGGAAAGAACCTAACTAGCCTAGACTAGACCACCGGTGACAAACAGTGTTAATGGGTTATTAGGACCACCGGTGATGCTGCTGGAATGACAGACAGTGTTAATGGGTTATTAGGACCACCGGTGATGCTGCTGGAGTGACAGACAGTGTTAATGGGTTATTAGGACCACTGGTGATGCTGCTGGAATGACAAACAGTGTTAATGGGTTATTAGGACCACTGGTGATGCTGCTGGAGTGACAGACAGTGTTAAGGGGTTACTAGGACCAGCAGTGATGCTGCTGGAGTGACAGACAGTGTTAATGGGTTATTTGGACCACCGGTGATGCTGCTGGAATGACAGACAGTGTTAATGGGTTATTAGGACCAGCGATGATGCTGCTGGAGTGACAGACAGCGTTAATGGTTTATTAGGACCACCGGTGATGCTGCTGGAGTGACAGACAGCGTTAATAGGTTATTAGGACCACCGGTGATGCTGCTGGAGTGACAGACAGTGTTAATGGGTTATTAGGACCACCAGTGATGCAGCTGGAGTGACAGACAGTGTTAATAGGTTATTAGGACCACTGGTGATGCTGCTGGAGTGACAGACAGTGTTAATGGGTTATTAGGACCACCGGTGATGCTGCTGGAGTGACAGACAGTGTTAATAGGTTATTAGGACCACTGGTGATGCAGCTGGAGTGACAGACAGTGTTAATGGGTTATTAGGACCACCAGTGATGCAGCTGGAGTGACAGACAGTGTTAATGGGTTATTAGGACCACCAGTGATGCAGCTGGAGTGACAGACAGTGTTAATAGGTTATTAGGACCACTGGTGATGCTGCTGGAGTGACAGACAGTGTTAATGGGTTATTAGGACCACCAGTGATGCAGCTGGAGTGACAGACAGTGTTAATAGGTTATTAGGACCACCGGTGATGCTGCTGGAGTGACAGACAGTGTTAATAGGTTATTAGGACCACTGGTGATGCTGCTGGAGTGACAGACAGTGTTAATGGGTTATTAGGACCACCAGTGATGCAGCTGGAGTGACAGACAGTGTTAATAGGTTATTAGGACCACTGGTGATGCTGCTGGAGTGACAGACAGTGTTAATGGGTTATTAGGACCACCAGTGATGCAGCTGGAGTGACAGACAGTGTTAATAGGTTATTAGGACCACCGGTGATGCTGCTGGAGTGACAGACAGTGTTAATAGGTTATTAGGACCACTGGTGATGCTGCTGGAGTGACAGACAGTGTTAATGGGTTATTAGGACCACCAGTGATGCAGCTGGAGTGACAGACAGTGTTAATAGGTTATTAGGACCACCAGTGATGCTGCTGGAGTGACAGACAGTGTTAATTGGTGATCAGGACTACCAGCTGCTAGCTCAGATCAATAATCACTCCGGGACACAGATGTACAATTCCTACACCAAAAAAGTATTATTGGTAACACTTTACTGTAGGTGCATGCATTCATAAAGCCTTTTATAACAGCCATATAACACATTATGTATATGTATATAACAGCTGTCATAAGTAGTTTTAAATAGCATGAGATGTTATAACACCGGTTATAATGAGTGTTAAAAATGACTGAACATACTGTTGACGCACGCTCTAATGTCAACTATTAATTACAACTGCTACTATACAGTCTGCCTGACAACTTATGTCATGTATTATTACATACTACATAAGAGTCTACATACCAGATGTTATAGCATGGTGTTATCTCATTTACAACCTCTCTGTCACAGTGAATGGAAAGATGGGCATCATAACCATGTCATATGCCCTTATAGAGGGTGTATAGACACCTTAAGTAAAGTGACATTAGGTGTTATAGAACTATGAATGTGCTTATACCACAGAATGAGTTGATAGTATCACAAAACATTACCATTCAAATGATCTCCAAGAAACATGGGCAAATGGGAGCATTGATGTACTCATAATAATACAAACAAGGGCCACACAGAGTGATTCTTGGTAGTCTTAAGAAATTCTACTTTGCCACAAAGTTTACACCTCACACACATGGTTATGGGCTTAAATAATAATACACCTGTACCATGTCAGATACACAATTATAATGTCTTACATTTTGAGTTTGCATCCCAATATTACACTTTATATACAGTACCAGTCATAAGTTTGGACACACCTACTCATTCAAGTTTTTTCCCCCCTATTTTCTACATTGTAGAATAAAGGTGAAGACATCAACACAACACATATGGAATAATGTAGTAACCACAAATTGTTTCAACAAATCAAAATATATTTATACTGTATTTGAGATCCTTCAAAGTAACCAGCCTTTGCCTTGATGACAGCTTTGCACACTCGTGGCATTCTCTCAACCAGCTTCACCTTGAAGGCTTTCCCAACAGTCTAAAAATGTTAATATTATCTTCAGCTATAGATTTCATTTTTGATAGTATTTATACTTAATGGCGGCCAATGAAAACTATACTGTGACTAGTACAGCCTGAATAATTTCGCTAGTTAAATTTACTCAGTATGGCTAGCTTATTAGTGATGTGCGATTCGCAAACAATTAGTACATTTTTGTAGTGACTAAGAGTAAAGATTAGTCTCTGTGACTCGCTATCGAGACAGTGAATGAATCATTAGGAGAGTTGTTTTAGGTCTAAAACATGCCGTGTTCACATGATGTTGGGAACTCGTAAATAAATCCATCCTACTGGGAAAAATGCACGCATACACCCCCCCAACTCGTAATTACAACTAAGAAACTCTGGTATTATCTCTGGAATCCAAGCTTTCCCACATGCTGAACTCTGATGTCACGCATCACTGAAAATGTCAACAAATATGGCTGCAATTTCATGGTCAATGGTGAGAAGCTCTTTCCAAGCACGTGAACGCTCCAAGTCGTTCCTCCGAAGTAGACATGGCGTTGCTCCGATCAATCAGACATGACAACAGTCCTATTCCTGGGAGGAGGAACAACGTACTACGATTGGCTCCTCCTCGGTTGCACAAGAACAGTGGCACAATCAAATAGTGTTAAGCGCTTGCTAAGAGGCAGATTGGTGTGAACCACCCTCTTTTTGTAGCCAAAGGTGCTGAGTTCGAAATCATCTTAGGGCGCCCCTTTTGCCCAAATATCTCAACTTAAGCTAACCTTTACCTAACCTTAACCCTTACCTTAACCCAGGGTTTCCCAAACTCGGTCGGAGGGCCGAGTGTCTGTGGGTTTTCGTTCCTCCCTGTTACTTGATTGATGAATTACGGTCACTAATTAGTAAATAACTCCCCTCACCTGGTTGTCTAGGTCTTAATTGAAAGGAAAAATCAAAAACCCGCAGACACTAGGCCTTCCATGGTATGAGTTTGACACCTCTGCCCTAAGTAGTCATTTTACATGTCTAAACTTAAGCTAACCAACTAATGTTAGCACTTCCTGTTAACGTCACTCTCTTTTTGAGGTGGTGTGTTTACATCTCAAGCACATTCTTTGCAGTTCCGAACCCAGGGAACGGGACAGTTTTATCTCTCCAATTGAGCAATACTTGAGGCCAGCGTACACTCAGTTATGCTTGAAATTGGACACTGAGTCCCTTTACAATGAACAATAATCTTGTAAACTGAGTCCCTTTACAATGAACAAGGATCTTGTAAAACCAGCCACTCTTGAATTTCATTCTTTGGTCACCAGGGAAATCTGTCCTGCCATGCCCGCACATTAGACAATTAAATGAAATTAAAGAGATCAGTCAAAAGATTTGTCAAAAAAATCTTTACAAATAAGTTTAAAATAGTATTTCAAATACTGTTAAAACCGGAGTTGTTTTGGAGCTGAGTATTTATTTAAGTAAGGGAATACCCCCCTGATTTGGACAAAAACAAATGGCGGTATATTGGCATTGGACAAACCATGTACACGATGGTCAATACCACCCAATTTGGCGTTGATTCATGCAAAGTATATTGCAAATGCCATATGGCAATTGCCAATTGTAACACTTCAAAATTCCAATAGGGGGCGTGTGCGTTCCACCGGGGCATTTCATATTGCAAATGGCACCCAAGTCAACATCCAAAAGCCAAATTTTGAAAAATGACATTTTTTAAAAAAAACTTAAAACCCCTTAAAAAAGTGCTTTCTGGACCTTTTTTCGAAATTCTTTCGAGTTTTTTGTCAATTACACATGTGTAAGAACTGTATGAGTATACTTTTGTCATCATATATATATATTTTTTAAGTACATGCGCATAAGGCATATGTTTTGTCCATTTGCAATATGATTTCATAGGAAGTCAAAAGTCAAAAGTCAAAAATGTCAAAATTTGGTAAAAAACTTCACACATCCTTAAAAAAGTGCTTTCTGGACCTTTTTTCAAAATTCTTTCGATTTTTGTGTCAATTACACATGTATAAGAACTTTATCAACATACTTTAGTCATACTTTATTATCATATATATATATTTTTTTTTACTTGTGCATAAGGCATATGTTTTCTCCATTGGCAATATGATGTCATAGGAAGTCAAAAGTCAAAGTCAAAAGTAACGATTTTCCTCCGTGCAACTGATGATCTAAAATGTGCAACAAAATGTTTTTGATTTTTTTTGTTTATGTTTCCTTACTTTTTCAAAGTCACTGTGCATTTGCAATATGTTTTAATGGGCAGATACCATCACGAATTTGTCATGCTCAAAATTCAAACTTTACTTTGCTCAAACTATACCTTGGTCAACTTGTATTACATATTTCTTTTTGTTTTACTTGTGCATAAGGCATATGTTTTCTCCATTTGCAATATGATGTCATAGGAAGTCAAAAGTCAAAGTCAAAAGTAAATATTTTCCTCCGTGCACCTGGTGATCTGAAATGTGCACCTGGTGACCTGAAATGTGCACCTGGTGATCTAAAATATGCAACTGGTAACCCAAAAAAAAATTTTTGGGATGTTTTTTTGTTTATGTTTCCTTACTTTTTCAAAGTCACTGTCCATTTGCAATATGTTTTAATGGGCAGGTACCATCACGAATTTGTCATGCTCAAAATTCAAACTTTACTTTGCTCAAACTATACCTTGGTCAACTTGTATTACATATTTCTTTTTGTTTTACTTGTGCATAAGGCATATGTTTTCTCCATTTGCAATATGATGTCATAGGAAGTCAAAAGTCAAAGTCAAAAGTAAATATTTTCCTCCGTGCACCTGGTGATCTGAAATGTGCACCTGGTGACCTGAAATGTGCACCTGGTGATCTAAAATATGCAACTGGTAACCCCAAAAAAAATTTTTGGGATGTTTTTTTGTTTATGTTTCCTTACTTTTTCAAAGTCACTGTCCATTTGCAATATGTTTTAATGGGCAGGTACCATCACGAATTTGTCATGCTCAAAATTCAAACTTTACTTTGCTCAAACTATACCTTGGTCAACTTGTATTACATATTTCTTTTTGTTTTACTTGTGCATAAGGCATATGTTTTCTCCATTTGCAATATGATGTCATAGGAAGTCAAAAGTCAAAGTCAAAAGTAAATATTTTCCTCCGTGCACCTGGTGATCTGAAATGTGCACCTGGTGACCTGAAATGTGCACCTGGTGATCTAAAATATGCAACTGGTAACCCAAAAAAAAAATTTTGGGATGTTTTTTTGTTTATGTTTCCTTACTTTTTCAAAGTCACTGTGCATTTGCAATATGTTTTAATGGGCAGGTACCATCACGAATGTGTCATGCTCAAAATTCAAACTTTACTTTGCTCAAACTATACCTTGATCAACTTGTATTACATATTTCTTTTTGTTTTACTTGTGCATAAGGCATATGTTTTCTCCATTTGCAATATGATGTCATAGGAAGTCAAAAGTCAAAGTCAAAAGTAAATATTTTCCTCCGTGCACCTGGTGATCTGAAATGTGCACCTGGTGACCTGAAATGTGCACCTGGTGATCTAAAATATGCAACTGGTAACCCCAAAAAAAAATGTTGGGATGTTTTTTTGTTTATGTTTCCTTACTTTTTCAAAGTCACTGTCCATTTGCAATATGTTTTAATGGGCAGGTACCATCACGAATTTGTCATGCTCAAAATTCAAGCTTGTGATCTAAAATATGCAGCTGGTTACCCAACATTTTTTGGGATGTTTTTTTGTTTATGTTTCCTTACTTTTTCAAAGTCACTGTGCATTTGGAATATGTTTTAATGGGCAGGTACCATCACGAATTTGTCATGCTCAAAATATTTTAGATTTATTTTTTTTTGTTTCTTACTTTTTCAAAGTCACTGTGCATTTGGAATATGTTTTAATGGGCAGGTACCATCACGAATTTGTTTATCGAATTTGTTTATGTTTCCTTACTTTTTCAAAGTCACTGTGCATTTGCAATATGTTTCAATGGGCAGGTACCATCACGAATTTGTCATGCTCAAAATTTTTTAGATGTATTTTTTTTTGTTTCTTACTTTTTCAAAGTCACTGTGCATTTGGAATATGTTTTAATGGGCAGGTACCATCACGAATTTGTTTATCGAATTTGTTTATGTTTCCTTACTTTTTCAAAGTCACTGTGCATTTGCAATATGTTTCAATGGGCAGGTACCATCACGAATTTGTCATGCTCAAAATTTTTTAGATGTATTTTTTTTTGTTTCCTTACTTTTTCAAAGTCACTGTGCATTTGGAATATGTTTTAATGGGCAGGTACCATCACGAATTTGTTTATCGAATTTGTTTATGTTTCCTTACTTTTTCAAAGTCACTGTGCATTTGCAATATGTTTCAATGGGCAGGTACCATCACGAATTTGTCATGCTCAAAATTTTTTAGATGTATTTTTTTTTGTTTCTTACTTTTTCAAAGTCACTGTGCATTTGGAATATGTTTTAATGGGCAGGTACCATCACGAATTTGTTTATCGAATTTGTTTATGTTTCCTTACTTTTTCAAAGTCACTGTGCATTTGCAATATGTTTCAATGGGCAGGTACCATCACGAATTTGTCATGCTCAAAATTTTTTAGATGTATTTTTTTTTGTTTCCTTACTTTTTCAAAGTCACTGTGCATTTGGAATATGTTTTAATGGGCAGGTACCATCACGAATTTGTTTATCGAATTTGTTTATGTTTCCTTACTTTTTCAAAGTCACTGTGCATTTGCAATATGTTTCAATGGGCAGGTACCATCACGAATTTGTCATGCTCAAAATTTTTTAGATGTATTTTTTTTTGTTTCCTTACTTTTTCAAAGTCACTGTGCATTTGGAATATGTTTTAATGGGCAGGTACCATCACGAATTTGTTTATCGAATTTGTTTATGTTTCCTTACTTTTTCAAAGTCACTGTGCATTTGCAATATGTTTCAATGGGCAGGTACCATCACGAATTTGTCATGCTCAAAAAATTTTAGATGTATTTTTTTTTGTTTCTTACTTTTTCAAAGTCACTGTGCATTTGGAATATGTTTTAATGGGCAGGTACCATCACGAATTTGTTTATCGAATTTGTTTATGTTTCCTTACTTTTTCAAAGTCACTGTGCATTTGCAATATGTTTCAATGGGCAGGTACCATCACGAATTTGTCATGCTCAAAATTTTTTAGATGTATTTTTTTTTGTTTCCTTACTTTTTCAAAGTCACTGTGCATTTGGAATATGTTTTAATGGGCAGGTACCATCACGAATTTGTTTATCGAATTTGTTTATGTTTCCTTACTTTTTCAAAGTCACTGTGCATTTGCAATATGTTTCAATGGGCAGGTACCATCACGAATTTGTCATGCTCAAAAAATTTTAGATGTATTTTTTTTGGTTTCTTACTTTTTCAAAGTCACTGTGCATTTGGAATATGTTTTAATGGGCAGGTACCATCACGAATTTGTTTATTGAATTTGTTTATGTTTCCTTACTTTTTCAAAGTCACTGTGCATTTGCAATATGTTTCAATGGGCAGGTACCATCACGAATTTGTCATGCTCAAAATTTTTTAGATTAATTTTTTTTGTTTCCTTACTTTTTCAAAGTCACTGTGCATTTGGAATATGTTTTAATGGGCAGGTACCATCACGAATTTGTTTATCGAATTTGTTTATGTTTCCTTACTTTTTCAAAGTCACTGTGCATTTGCAATATGTTTCAATGGGCAGGTACCATCACGAATTTGTCATGCTCAAAAAATTTTAGATGTATTTTTTTTGGTTTCTTACTTTTTCAAAGTCACTGTGCATTTGGAATATGTTTTAATGGGCAGGTACCATCACGAATTTGTTTATTGAATTTGTTTATGTTTCCTTACTTTTTCAAAGTCACTGTGCATTTGCAATATGTTTCAATGGGCAGGTACCATCACGAATTTGTCATGCTCAAAATTTTTTAGATGAATTTTTTTTGTTTCCTTACTTTTTCAAAGTCACTGTGCATTTGGAATATGTTTTAATGGGCAGGTACCATCACGAATTTGTTTATTGAATTTGTTTATGTTTCCTTACTTTTTCAAAGTCACTGTGCATTTGCAATATGTTTCAATGGGCAGGTACCATCACGAATTTGTCATGCTCAAAAAATTTTAGATGTATTTTTTTTTGTTTCTTACCTTTTCAAAGTCACTGTGCATTTGGAATATGTTTTAATGGGCAGGTACCATCACGAATTTGTTTATCGAATTTGTTTATGTTTCCTTACTTTTTCAAAGTCACTGTGCATTTGCAATATGTTTCAATGGGCAGGTACCATCACGAATTTGTCATGCTCAAAAAATTTTAGATGTATTTTTTTTTGTTTCTTACTTTTTCAAAGTCACTGTGCATTTGGAATATGTTTCAATGGGCAGGTACCATCACGAATTTGTCATGCTCAAAAAATTTTAGATGTATTTTTTTTTGTTTCTTACTTTTTCAAAGTCACTGTGCATTTGCAATATGTTTCAATGGGCAGGTACCATCACGAATTTGTCATGCTCAAAAAATTTTAGATGTATTTTTTTTTGTTTCTTACTTTTTCAAAGTCACTGTGCATTTGGAATATGTTTTAATGGGCAGGTACCATCACGAATTTGTTTATCGAATTTGTTTATGTTTCCTTACTTTTTCAAAGTCACTGTGCATTTGCAATATGTTTCAATGGGCAGGTACCATCACGAATTTGTTTATCGAATTTGTTTATGTTTCCTTACTTTTTCAAAGTCACTGTGCATTTGCAATATGTTTTAATGGGCAGGTACCATCACGAATTTGTTTATCGAATTTGTTTATGTTTCCTTACTTTTTCAAAGTCACTGTGCATTTGCAATATGTTTCAATGGGCAGGTACCATCACGAATTTGTCATGCTCAAAATTTTTTAGATGTATTTTTTTTTGTTTCCTTACTTTTTCAAAGTCACTGTGCATTTGGAATATGTTTTAATGGGCAGGTACCATCACGAATTTGTTTATCGAATTTGTTTATGTTTCCTTACTTTTTCAAAGTCACTGTGCATTTGCAATATGTTTCAATGGGCAGGTACCATCACGAATTTGTCATGCTCAAAAAATTTTAGATGTATTTTTTTTGGTTTCTTACTTTTTCAAAGTCACTGTGCATTTGGAATATGTTTTAATGGGCAGGTACCATCACGAATTTGTTTATTGAATTTGTTTATGTTTCCTTACTTTTTCAAAGTCACTGTGCATTTGCAATATGTTTCAATGGGCAGGTACCATCACGAATTTGTCATGCTCAAAATTTTTTAGATGAATTTTTTTTGTTTCCTTACTTTTTCAAAGTCACTGTGCATTTGGAATATGTTTTAATGGGCAGGTACCATCACGAATTTGTTTATTGAATTTGTTTATGTTTCCTTACTTTTTCAAAGTCACTGTGCATTTGCAATATGTTTCAATGGGCAGGTACCATCACGAATTTGTCATGCTCAAAAAATTTTAGATGTATTTTTTTTTGTTTCTTACCTTTTCAAAGTCACTGTGCATTTGGAATATGTTTTAATGGGCAGGTACCATCACGAATTTGTTTATCGAATTTGTTTATGTTTCCTTACTTTTTCAAAGTCACTGTGCATTTGCAATATGTTTCAATGGGCAGGTACCATCACGAATTTGTCATGCTCAAAAAATTTTAGATGTATTTTTTTTTGTTTCTTACTTTTTCAAAGTCACTGTGCATTTGGAATATGTTTTAATGGGCAGGTACCATCACGAATTTGTTTATCGAATTTGTTTATGTTTCCTTACTTTTTCAAAGTCACTGTGCATTTGCAATATGTTTCAATGGGCAGGTACCATCACGAATTTGTCATGCTCAAAAAATTTTAGATGTATTTTTTTTTGTTTCTTACTTTTTCAAAGTCACTGTGCATTTGGAATATGTTTTAATGGGCAGGTACCATCACGAATTTGTTTATCGAATTTGTTTATGTTTCCTTACTTTTTCAAAGTCACTGTGCATTTGCAATATGTTTCAATGGGCAGGTACCATCACGAATTTGTTTATCGAATTTGTTTATGTTTCCTTACTTTTTCAAAGTCACTGTGCATTTGCAATATGTTTTAATGGGCAGGTACCATCACGAATTTGTTTATCGAATTTGTTTATGTTTCCTTACTTTTTCAAAGTCACTGTGCATTTGCAATATGTTTCAATGGGCAGGTACCATCACGAATTTGTCATGCTCAAAATTTTTTAGATGTATTTTTTTTTGTTTCCTTACTTTTTCAAAGTCACTGTGCATTTGGAATATGTTTCAATGGGCAGGTACCATCACGAATTTGTCATGCTCAAAAAATTTTAGATGTATTTTTTTTTTTTCTTACTTTTTCAAAGTCACTGTGCATTTGCAATATGTTTTAATGGGCAGGTACCATCACGAATTTGTCATGCTATAAAAATCCTGCAGGAATGTGAAATTGACTGGCCCGATGAACTCGGGATGGCTTTGCAGTGATTCTGGGTCATCTCAATCGCTCGTTTGGGTTGATTTCAGAATGTCGCTTTTGGTGATGTTTTTTCACTATAGAATCATATTGCAAATGTACAAGAGTCAAGTGGACAAGAGTCCATCAGTCAATTAGATATCATTCTGACCACCAAACTGATACAAACTGACACCAAACCCACTATTTCCAACTCGTTTAGTAGCCAACTATTACATACTTCAGAGCTGGCCCAAAATTCACAACGCCTTCGGTACAAACCATAAAAAAACCATAAAACACGTAGTTACGTTCTAGCTGCGGGTCCATTTCTTATGTTATGTGTTGGCCTAGCTGAGGCGACCCCGAATCCCAAGTTTCGGCTCGATAGGTCATTTGGTGTCCGAGAAAAACCCTAATTGGTGCTGAAAATCCACTATTTTCCATGACTTGCTACGGGGTCCTTGAATGAGATATCGGACAGAAACGTTGGGGTCTGTCTATATGGGCCGAGACGTTCGCAATGCACCTAGTCTTGCGACTCTGGGACATTTCTAAATGTCGTCATTTTCGTGATGCAAAAATGAATTGAAGTTATTTCAAATGTACGAGGCTGTTTCTCGGTCCGAGAACCTTCTAGAGCCACGTAACTCACCACGCACCATCTACGGGAGGTCTAGAACAGGTTTCTAAAGTTTCGGAACTCTAGGTCCGACGGTTCTTTTTTAGCTCCAACAAAGCTAACTATTGGAGCCACTGTCTGTCTCTACGCACCCCAATACGTCCCTCCATCCAAGTTGTGTTTTAGTGCAATTTTTTTTCCTTTGATTTTTTTGGGGAAAAATGACTGATTTACAGTTCATGGGGGTTGCCTAATCACACATATGAAGTTTTGGACAGATCAGACTTTTTTAACCCTTCGAAACAGCCCCTGAGACACCAATTATGGCACTTCCGGTTGGCACAGGAAGTTATAAATCAACACATATCCTCATTGGGGTATGCTGTTACAGAATCCTGAGTTTTAAGTCCTTACGTTAAGAATTGACTGATCTACACAGGGTTGAATGCACTATGTCTATCAAACTGCATGCAATGTATGGGTAAACACTTTTAGGGGCATTTTAACCACTTCCGGTTGGTCCAGGAAGCTTAGAATCAACACAGGTAGACCTCATAGTGGCCTGATGGACTGGTACCGAAGACAGGTTCATACGCCATTCATAACCCACATAGGCCTCAGGTTGAAATTAGGGGTGCAGGCAATGTATTCCTATGGGGAGAGATGACACTGTAATCTGTGAGATCAAAAAACACTGTTTTACTGTGAAGGGTTAATGCCACACGGTCAAGGTTAGGCTTGTTGAGATCGGGAGGACCTTAGGAACATTCAAGTGGTGGAATTTTTCTTCTCACCCTAACGGTTCTCTCACTGTCACTCAAAAGCAAATGACATTGTGGTGCAGGCTTCATTTTGGGCCTTCTATTCTAATGGTTGCTGCGCCTAGACCGAGCGAGCTACGGTCAAGCGGGATAGCTCGTTGAACTCAGAACAGTCTGGAGACTATGGTGATGCCATTTTTTGTGTTGATTTCAGAATGCCATTTTGGTGATGGTCCCTCTCCGTTTAAACATATTGCAAATGTACAAAAGTCAACTAGCAAGTCAGTGTCCATCAGTCAATTAGATGTCATTATGACACCAAATGGATATCAATTGACACCAAACCCACTTTTTCCTACTCATTTAGTAGCCAACTATCACATATGTCAGAGCAGGCCCATAATTCACAGCGCCTTCAGTTGAAAACATAATAAAAAGGTAAAACACATAGTTACGTTCTAGCTGCGGGTCCAGTTCGGACATTATGTGAAGTCCTATGTGAGGCGACCCCGAATCCCGAGTTTCGGCTCGATAGGTCATTTGGTGTCCGAGAAAAACCCTAATTGGTGCTGAAAATCCACTATTTTCCATGACTTGCTACGGGGTCCTTGAATGAGCTATCGGACAGAAACGTTGGGGTCTGTCTATATGGGCCGAGACGTTCGCAATGCACCTAGTCTTGCGACTCTGGGACATTTCTAAATGTCGTCATTTTCGTGATGCAAAAATGAATTGAAGTTATTTCAAATGTACGAGGCTGTTTCTCGGTCCGAGAACCGTCTAGAGCCACGTAACTCGCCACGCACCATGGCCCGGAGGTCTAGAACAGGTTTCTAAAGTTTCGGAACTCTAGGTCCGACCGTTCTTTTTTAGCTCCAACAAAGCTAACTATTGCGGCCACTGTCTGTCTCTCCGCACCCCAATACGTCCCTCCATCCAAGTTGTGTTTTAGTGCAATTTTTTTTTCCTTTGATTTTTTTTGGGAAAAATGACTGATTTACAGTTCATGGGGGTTGCCTAATCACATATATGAAGTTTTGGACAGATCTGACTTTTTTAACCCTTCGAAACAGCCCCTGAGACACCAATTATGGCACTTCCGGTTGGCACAGGAAGCTATAAATCACCACATGTCTTGATTGACATGGCCACTTACAGAATCCCGAGTTTTAAGTCTTTACGTTAAGAATTGACTGATCTACACAGGGTTGAATGCACTATGTCTATCAAACTGCATGCAATGTATGGGTAAACACTTTTAGGGTGATTTGAACCACTTCCGGTTGGTCCAGGAAGCTTAGAATCAACACAGGTAGACCTCATAGTGGCCTGATGGACTGGTACCGAAGACAGGTTCATACGGCATTCATAACCCACATAGGCCTCAGGTTGAATTTTGTGGTGCAGGCAATGTATTCCTATGGGGAGAGATGACACTGTAATCTGTGAGATCAAAAAACCCTGTTTTACTGTGAAGGGTTAATGCCACACGGTCAAGGTTAGGCTTGTTCAGATCGGGAGGACCTTAGGAACATTCCTATGGTGGAATTTTTCTTCTCACCCTAACGGTTCTCTCACTGTCACTCAAAAGCAAATGACATTGTGGGGCAGGCTTCATTTTGGGCCTAATATTCTAATGGTTGCTGCGCCTAGACCGAGCGAGCTACGGTCAAGCGGGATAGCTCGTTGAACTCAGCACAGTCTGGAGACTATGGTGATGCCATTTTTTGTGTTGATTTCAGAATGCCATTTTGGTGATGGTCCCTCTCTGTTTAAACATATTGCAAATGTACAAAAGTCAACTAGCAAGTCAGTGTCCATCAGTCAATTAGATGTCATTATGACACCAAACCCACTGTTTCCTACTCATTTAGATGCCAACTATCATATATGTCAGAGCAGTCCCATAATTCACAGCGCCTCTAGTTTAAAACATAATAAAAAGGTAAAACACATAGTTACGTTCTAGCTGCGGGTCCAGTTCGGACATTATGCGAAGTCCTATGTGAGGCGACCCCGAATCCCGAGTTTCGGCTCGATAGGTCATTTGGTGTCCGAGAAAAACCCTAATTGGTGCTGAAAATCCACTTATTTCCATGCCTTGCTACGGGGTCCTTGAACGAGCTATCGGACAGAAACTTTGGGGTCCGTCTCTATGGGCCGAGCCGGTTTCAACGCACCTAGCCTTGCGTCTCTGAGACTTTTCTAAACGTCGTCATTTTCGTGATGCAAAAATGAATTGAAGTTATTGCGAATGTACGAGGCTGTTTCTCGGTCCGAGAACCATCTAGAGCCACGTAACTCGTCACGCACCATGGCCCGGAGGTCTAGAACAGGTTTCTAAAGTTTCGGAACTCTAGGTCCGACCGTTCTTTTTTAGCTCGAACAAAGCTAACTATTGCGGCCACTGTCTGTCTCTACGCACCCCAATACGTCCCTCCATCCAAGTTGTGTTTTAGTGCAATTTTTTTTTCCTTTGATTTTTTTTGGGAAAAATGACTGATTTACAGTTCATGGGGGTTGCCTAATCACATATATGAAGTTTTGGACAGATCTGAATTTTTTAACCCTTCGAAACAGCCCCTGAGACACCAATTATGGCACTTCCGGTTGGCACAGGAAGCTATAAGTCACCACATATCCTCATTGGGGTATGCTGTTACAGAATCCTGAGTTTTAAGTCCTTACGTTAAGAATTGACTGATCTACACAGGGTTGAATGCACTATGTCTATCAAACTGCATGCAGTGTATGGGTAAACACTTTTAGGGGCATTTGAACCACTTCCGGTTGGTCCAGGAAGCTTAGAATCGACACAGGTAGACCTCATAGTGGCCCGATGGACTGGTACCGAAGACAGGTTCATACGGCATTCATAACCCACATAGGCCTCAGGTTGAAATTAGGGGTGCAGGCAATGTATTCCTATGGGGAGAGATGAAACTGTAATCTGTGAGATCAAAAAACCCTGTTTTACTGTGAAGGGTTAATGCCACACGGTCAAGGTTAGGCTTGTTGAGATCGGGAGGACCTTAGGAACATTCATGTGGTGGAATTTTTCTTCTCACCCTAACGGTTCTCTCACTGTCACTCAAAAGCAAATGACATTGTGGGGCAGGCTTCATTTTGGGCCTACTATTCTAATGGTCGGTTATTGTGTTATTTCAGAAAATCATAGAAAATCACAGAAATGTCGCAGAGCTCCGCAGCACACTTTAAAAAGATTCGTATGAACACCCTGCAACTGGATCTGTAACCGTTGAAAAAAAAAAAACGCCTATTTGTGACCATCACCAATTTGTCATTGTTCCGTTTCTCTTAAATGACGATAGATAAATGGCTGGTTCTTTTTTTATTGACACCGGAGGCTCCTTGGCTTTGACCCGAAGTGGAAAAATAATTTCTCTACTTCCATTTTAAGCCTTTAATCCCAGAAAAATGGCCGTAGCTCAAAAACCGTCGAGGCCTAGACGCCATCCCGTTCGGGGCCAACTGCCCCTTGAGCCAAACCTACGCTCGCCAAGTTTCGGCTTCGAAATATTTTCAGTTTTTGAGATAAGGCCCCGTCGCGATTCGTGATGTTTTGCCAAATTGCCATATGATTCCGTATGCCATCTGGTGGGAGTGTCCGGGACGGCGGAAAAACGGTCCGAAACTTGTTTTTTTTTTTAAACGGGAACCGAAAGTCCGACAAAGTTCATTCGATGACTTCCCGGTAGGTCTGGCCCTACCGCACGGCCCGACGCCGACCGCGAATTTTACAAACGATTTCGGACGTCGGGTAAGGGACCGTACATTTGCAATATGGACTTTCTCACTGATCATACACGAAATGCCGAAATGTTCCCTTATGTATGAAAATATTAAAATCAGAGAAAATAAAATGTTTAAATACAAATACCTATGTTTTATTTGACCCAGGTCTGCATAACTTAACAATAATGTGACGTTAGAGGTTGACTTTACAGCTCATTGATGTTGAAAAGTGGTATGATGCAATACTACGTGTCAGTAGGAGTTGTATACTGCTAGGTGAAACTGTAGGTGTCAATAGGAGTTGTATACTGCTAGGTGAAACTGTAGGTGTCAATAGGAGTTGTATACTGCTAGGTCAATAGGAGTTGTATACTGCTAGGTGAAACTGTAGGTGTCAATAGGAGTTGTATACTGCTAGGTGAAACTGTAGGTGTCAATAGGAGTTGTATACTGCTAGGTGAAACTGTAGGTGTCAATAGGAGTTGTATACTGCTAGGTGAAACTGTAGGTGTCAATAGGAGTTGTATACTGCTAGGTCAATAGGAGTTGTATACTGCTAGGTGAAACTGTAGGTGTCAGTAGGAGTTGTATACTGCTAGATGAAACTGTAGGTGTCAATAGGAGTTGTATACTGCTAGGTGAAACTGTAGGTGTCAATAGGAGTTGTATACTGCTAGGTGAAACTGTAGGTGTCAGTAGGAGTTGTATACTGCTAGGTGAAACTGTAGGTGTCAATTGGAGTTGTATACTGCTAGGTCAATAGGAGTGGTATACTGCTAGGTGAAACTGTAGGTGTCAATAGGAGTTGTATACTGTTAGGTGAAACTGTAGGTGTCAATAGGAGTTGTATACTGCTAGGTCAATAGGAGTTGTATACTGCTAGGTGAAACTGTAGGTGTCAATAGGAGTTGTATACTGCTAGGTGAAACTGTAGGTGTCAATAGGAGTTGTATACTGCTAGGTGAAACTGTAGGTGTCAATAGGAGTTGTATACTGCTAGGTGAAACTGTAGGTGTCAATAGGAGTTGTATACTGCTAGGTGAAACTGTAGGTGTCAATAGGAGTTGTATACTGCTAGGTGAAACTGTAGGTGTCAATAGGAGTTGTATACTGCTAGGTGAAACTGTAGGTGTCAATAGGAGTTGTATACTGCTAGGTGAAACTGTAGGTGTCAATAGGAGTTGTATACTGCTAGGTCAATAGGAGTTGTATACTGCTAGGTGAAACTGTAGGTGTCAATAGGAGTTGTATACTGCTAGGTGAAACTGTAGGTGTCAATAGGAGTTGTATACTGCTAGGTGAAACTGTAGGTGTCAATAGGAGTTGTATACTGCTAGGTGAAACTGTAGGTGTCAATAGGAGTTGTATACTGCTAGGTGAAACTGTAGGTGTCAATAGGAGTTGTATACTGCTAGGTGAAACTGTAGGTGTCAATAGGAGTTGTATACTGCTAGGTGAAACTGTAGGTGTCAATAGGAGTTGTATACTGCTAGGTGAAACTGTAGGTGTCAATAGGAGTTGTATACTGCTAGGTGAAACTGTAGGTGTCAATAGGAGTTGTATACTGCTAGGTGAAACTGTAGGTGTCAATAGGAGTTGTATACTGCTAGGTCAATAGGAGTTGTATACTGCTAGGTGAAACTGTAGGTGTCAATAGGAGTTGTATACTGCTAGGTGAAACTGTAGGTGTCAATAGGAGTTGTATACTGCTAGGTCAATAGGAGTTGTATACTGCTAGATGAAACTGTAGGTGTCAATAGGAGTTGTATACTGCTAGGTGAAACTGTAGGTGTCAATAGGAGTTGTATACTGCTAGGTCAATAGGAGTTGTATACTGCTAGGTGAAACTGTAGGTGTCAATAGGAGTTGTATACTGCTAGGTGAAACTGTAGGTGTCAATAGGAGTTGTATACTGCTAGGTGAAACTGTAGGTGCCAGTAGGAGTTGTATACTGCTAGGTGAAACTGTAGGTGTCAATAGGAGTTGTATACTGCTAGGTGAAACTGTAGGTGTCAATAGGAGTTGTATACTGCTAGGTGAAACTGTAGGTGTCAGTAGGAGTTGTATACTGCTAGGTGAAACTGTAGGTGTCAATAGGAGTTGTATACTGCTAGGTCAATAGGAGTTGTATACTGCTAGGTGAAACTGTAGGTGTCAATAGGAGTTGTATACTGCTAGGTGAAACTGTAGGTGTCAATAGGAGTTGTATACTGCTAGGTCAATAGGAGTTGTATACTGCTAGGTGAAACTGTAGGTGTCAATAGGAGTTGTATACTGCTAGGTGAAACTGTAGGTGTCAGTAGGAGTTGTATACTGCTAGGTGAAACTGTAGGTGTCAATAGGAGTTGTATACTGCTAGGTCAATAGGAGTTGTATACTGCTAGGTGAAACTGTAGGTGTCAATAGGAGTTGTATACTGCTAGGTGAAACTGTAGGTGTCAGTAGGAGTTGTATACTGCTAGGTGAAACTGTAGGTGTCAATAGGAGTTGTATACTGCTAGGTGAATAGGAGTTGTATACTGCTAGGTGAAACTGTAGGTGTCAATAGGAGTTGTATACTGCTAGGTGAAACTGTAGGTGTCAATAGGAGTTGTATACTGCTAGGTGAAACTGTAGGTGTCAGTAGGAGTTGTATACTGCTAGGTGAAACTGTAGGTGTCAATAGGAGTTGTATACTGCTAGGTCAATAGGAGTTGTATACTGCTAGGTGAAACTGTAGGTGTCAATAGGAGTTGTATACTGCTAGGTGAAACTGTAGGTGTCAATAGGAGTTGTATACTGCTAGGTGAAACTGTAGGTGTCAGTAGGAGTTGTATACTGCTAGGTGAAACTGTAGGTGTCAATAGGAGTTGTATACTGCTAGGTGAATAGGAGTTGTATACTGCTAGGTGAAACTGTAGGTGTCAATAGGAGTTGTATACTGCTAGGTGAAACTGTAGGTGTCAATAGGAGTTGTATACTGCTAGGTGAAACTGTAGGTGTCAATAGGAGTTGTATACTGCTAGGTGAAACTGTAGGTGTCAATAGGAGTTGTATACTGCTAGGTGAAACTGTAGGTGTCAATAGGAGTTGTATACTGCTAGGTGAAACTGTAGGTGTCAATAGGAGTTGTATACTGCTAGGTGAAACTGTAGGTGTCAATAGGAGTTGTATACTGCTAGGTGAAACTGTAGGTGAACATTTAATTGAAAATGCCTTCAGTTTGTGTACTGCTGTGTCTGTCTCTACAGGCTACGTGACATCATGGCTATCTATCCCTGCAGTGGCTGCGTTGATTTCTTTCATGATTCCGACCAACTGAAACTGCACCGTGGAGCCTACCAATGATTGTAGTTCCCAAAGTAACACATTTTTCAACAACAAAAAAATTCAGAGACTACACCGGGGGAACAGGGGCGCAACTTTCACTGGGGATGTGGGGGGGCATATACTTTTATCCCCCCAAGTTTTATCATTGGGATGTGATACAAAACTAGGCAACGGTGTGCTTTAGGACCATGCGGACACCTCCGAGTGGTCAGGTAGGCTGTATGGAGTGTATCAGACTGGATAAAAATAATAATAATACAAAAAAAAGTTGTTCCCCCTCTTCTAAAACCAAAAAATAAAATAAAGTTGTGAAATAAAGAGCCTGCGGATATTAGAAACTAACATTCAAGTCCATTATGAAGGCTACAACCTTCTCTGTCTGTTTTAATGGATTTTACAATTGCACAAGCAGGACGCAGTCCTTACACATTGCATTAGAGCAAAAAACCATTAGCGTTTTGTGTGATAATGTAGGCTAATCTTTTTAGTTGCTGCCTTGTCGTAGCAACTAGCCTGAGTTACTGCAAAAGAACACTACTATTTTACCTGTCTTCCTCCTGCTTAGCCAATATTTGCAATGATGATGAAAAAATAACACTAAACCGCTAACTAGACTGTGTCTCTGTCTTACTTCTGTATCATATGCTGCCAAGATAGCTGCATGTTCTAGTTTGTGGGAACATGTTGAGCATGTCTTTTGTGTACAACATGTAAATAATTACATGTAGTCTAACTCCCCTTCTAAAAAAACAACAACATGAAATCGTGCTTAATGCTTAATAGTCTACTTAGATGTGGAATGCAGTAGCTGGAACATGTCTTATGTGTTCAGCATGACGTTTGTAGGCTACACCAGACAGAGGCCTTCATCACTGATAAAAAAAAAACACAAGCAAGACACAGACATGCAGTCTAATTAGCGGTTTAATGTTATTTTTTCATCATCAAATCCTTCACGTGCAGAAATCCAGAAAATCTGGAAACACAAACACTTTGATTATTTTTCTCAGCTATTCAGGTGGGAGGAAGTCAGAGGTTTTGAGAAGGAGGTGAGGAGAGAGGACACAAGGAGTATGCAATTGAGATTCTCCCAGGGTTTGGCAACGCTTCAAATGCAGACCCAATCAGGTCAATCAGAATCCTTTTAGAAACCAATGGGATGGCCTAACTGTCACGCCCTGACCTTAGTTATCTTTGTTTTCTTTATTATTTTGGTTAGGTCAGGGTGTGACGAGGGTGGTTGGTTTAGTTTTTGTATTGTCTAGGTGTTTTTGTCCTGTCTAGGTGTTTTTGTCCTGTCTAGGGTTTTTGTCTATCTATGGGGTTTTAGTATGTCTAGGTATATGGTCTATGGTGGCCTGAATTGGTTCCCAATCAGAGACAGCTGTTTATCGTTGTCTCTGATTGGGGATACTAGGAATGTATTCATATCATGCTGTGCCTTGGTCTCATCGTTACGATGAACGTGACACTAACCTATGTGGGTTAAATGGTTGGGAAGTTCAGCTTCATGAAACATTCTCATTTAACCATGCATCATTTGTTTAATTTTCACTCAAAATATAACTTACGCCCCTCTGCCTCCAAGACCTCAAATTCTTTTGTAGTAACCTTGTGATGTTTATTTTATCATTAGGGTCTACATGAACATAAGACCCTTGCAGCCTACTGTGGGATCCTCAAAAAGAGACATCATCACGTTCACAAGACCTCTGACACAGCAAAGGGAGCCGTTGGTGTTTTCACCTATGAGATGTTCAGTCCCTCCAAGAAGAAGCACACTGAGATAATAGCTGTCATGTTCTCTGTGCCCTATGACTAAAACTGGTACTCAAACTGGTTTGCAGTGGGAGTCTTTAACAGGGACAAAAGCTGTGATGACACTCTTTATGATGAAATGTATAACAGTGGGCAGAGGAAATGTCAAGCAAGGTCAAGCAAATGGCTCCAGTATCGCTTATAAAAGCCATCATGTGACCATCAAGGTCTCAACGTCAAACAGTGGCTGTGCAGTCGTGAAGGTGGAGGTGTGTGACAATCGACAGCGTAGACATTACTAAAGTTAAATCACTGATGGTGTCCAACTGTTTATATGCCATTCAACTTCAACTCTAGTCAATAAATGGCAAACTAAACTGAGATTGTGTTTGGTTATGAGTTTCCAAAAACAAAGCAAACATTGTATTGAACTTTTGAAATTTATTAATTTGTAGAGTATGTTGTTTTTATTGCCACTCAATAGCTGACATGACTCCTATGTTAAAATTAATACAGTTACCCAGTTCCGATGTACAATTCTGCATTTTGGTGCTTCAAGCCGGGTCTCTCAGTGCATAATGCTCCACAGGCAAGCCGGGTCTCTCAGTGCATAATGCTCCACAGGCAAGCCGGGTCTCTCAGTGCATAATGCTCCACAGGCAAGCCGGGTCTCTCAGTGCATAATGCTCCACAGGCAAGCCGGGTCTCTCAGTGCATAATGCTCCACAGGCAAGCCGGGTCTCTCAGTGCATAATGCTCCACAGGCAAGCCGGGTCTCTCAGTGCATAATGCTCCACAGGCAAGCCGGGTCTCTCAGTGCATAATGCTCCACAGGCAAGCCGGGTCTCTCAGTACATAATGCTCCACAGACAGGGACGGCATGCACCCCAAAAATCTGAGGGGGTGCAAAGTACTGCTAATTTAGCATTTTTCAAACACCTGAAACAGCTTTTTCTTGCAATCTAGAGCCATAATCATTATGCTTAATTCTATGTAAACAATATATGTTTATTTTTCAGCATTTCTAAGCATACCTCTTGAGCTGCCTCCTGAACGGTGGTTCTTTTTTAAAAAGATGCTAAATATGCTTCTCTGCATGTTTAGTTATTGCTTGTTTTTCTAAAGTCTACCCACCTTACCAGCAGTCATGCCAGCTAAGATACTGTAGTTAGACAAGCCATTTACTCTAGCGTACTTCATTGATAGCCTGAAAGTGAAAAATGTGTTGCAGTTGATTGACGGGAAGAAGTAGCTGGAAGAACACATTTGCTTGGGGTTTTATTGCTTGCTCGTGCAGGAACCCGGTCTCGTGCAGGGGCACCTGGTCTCGTGCAGGGGCACCTGGTCTCGTGCAGGGGCACCTGGTCTCGTGCAGGGGCACCTGGTCTCGTGCAGGGGGCACCTGGTCTCGTGCAGGGGCACCTGGTCTCGTGCAGGGGCACCTGGTCTCGTGCAGGGGCACCTGGTCTCGTGCAGGGGGCACCTGGTCTCGTGCAGGGGCACCTGGTCTCGTGCAGGGGCACCTGGTCTCGTGCAGGGGGCACCTGGTCTCGTGCAGGGGGCACCTGGTCTCGTGCAGGGGCACCTGGTCTCGTGCAGGGGCACCTGGTCTCGTGCAGGGGCACCTGGTCTCGTGCAGGGGCACCTGGTCTCGTGCACAGTGTTTGAAGTAGACCCATTTCTGGTTGTACAATTGTCAAGGAAGTCACCACAGATGGGAAGCTTAAGGCACAAACACATTATGACTGGGCTAACTGATCCAACAAAGCATTCCAACTAACTTCCTGTAAACACCGACTTTGAATGGATAAGTGATACATAGTGAAAGTTGAGTTTTCATACATCATTACAGGATAAAGACTTTGGTTCTCTCAGATGGTTTGTGTTATTTCTTTCTCCTGCCCGACTATCTAATTCACAGACACTTCATTTTAGATTCCTCTTTTGTCAAAATAAGTACATTGTAGTGCTAGATTAAAACAGTTTATAGTTTTGTCCAGCGCGGGTTTAGTTAACGGTTGTGATCTGGGATGTGATCTGGGATTTGCTAGTGAGCAGGATTGGACTGACAGGATTGGACTGACGTTGCCAACCCGCTGTGGCTACTAAAACTCCCCTTATGGAAGCCATTGCAGCAGACGGGAGCGTAAAGTAGGAAGTAGACTTTCTCTTGGTCCCCTCCCACAAGCCACTATACCCTCCTCCTTTAATATCTGCTTCTGATTTATTTAAGTTCACGTCACCCACATTCTTCTCATCCAGAATACTGGCTCTATTCCTCTTTATGAGAGGCGGAGGTCTGCATCACTTTGACTATATTTCCCTTTGAGTCATTAGACTGGAACAATTAAAAGGAGGATGATTCATAGTCTATCATTAGACTGGAACAATTAAAAGGATGATGATTCATAGTGAGTCATTAGACTGGAACAATTAAAAGGATGATGATTCATAGTGTGTATCATTTGAGTCTCACCAAGCCAGTTTTATGAAATGTTCATGCTATTAAAACCACTGCTTTTGTTCCACTGTGCAGAATGTGATCCTGGATTCATCAAATGAAACCACAGATGATACCACTACTATAGACTACTATAGAGGCCCTGGAGTTTTCTTCAATGACCAGACGAATTGTAAAACCCCTTAAACTGTCCCTCTAAAGAGAAGGCAAGGCATTCCACCTCACATTATTGGGCTCTCTCCCCATTGACCATAGTCATATCATGTTTATTTTCATCAGAGGTTCTTGACGACGGCCATATCTTTTAGAGAGAGCTGAAGCACTAGTGGTTATGAACTACATGCTGACCTCTGTTAAATATGAGCTGTTTGAATGCGTTTCAACATCTGTCCTGGAGGCAAAGTGATACTAATGATCCAGAGTTGTGGTGACGTCCCCAAATGGCACCCTACTCCCTTTACAGTGCACTATACGGCTCTGGTCAAAAGTAGTGGATTATATAGGGAATAGGATTTCATTTGGGACAGACACTCTGTGCATGCCTTGTGCTGAGAGGGAAGTGGAGCCTGCCAACTCCAGCAGTTGCCTATCACTGAGAGCACTGGGCCGGAGCCGCCTGCCCCCCCAACACGTTTCCTCCTCTCCTCTCTTCTCTTCTCTTCTCTTCTCTCCTCTTTTCCTCTTCTCCTCCACTACTCTTATTTCCTCTCCTCTCCTCTCCTTTCCTCTCCTCTCCTCTCCTCTCCTCTCCTCTCCTCTCCTCTCCTCTCCTCTCCTCTCCTCTCCTCTCCTCTCCTCTCCTCTCCTCTCCTCTCCTCTCCTCTCCTCTCCTCTCCTCTCCTCTCCTCTCCTCTTTCCTGCTCTCCTCTTCTCCTCCTCTCTTCTCCTCTCCTCTTCTCCTCCTCTCCTCTCTTCTCCTCTCCTCTCCTCCTTTTGTTCTCTCCCCTCACACTACAGCGCTTCCAGATGTCCAGAGCTTGTGGGTTTGACTGTGTCTAGCTAAATCAAACAACTACTGCATGGGAGTTCAGTCGAGCTCTCCAGTTCACTACATATCCAAATCCAATTGATTTGTCGAGTATTTCTGTCAGTTGTGTGAATATAATGTAGTCTACAGGTACATCAATTTGTTGATATTCTGTTTGAATTACGTTTTTGTCTCTTTTTGTGAATACCTGGTCACTTCTCACGTAACCAAGCCAACATGATGTCCTTCATGTTTCTGTTTCCCCCTGACGTAACCATAACATATGATCGTCAACGTCAGAAAACCTAAAGTTCTGGAGGGATAAAAACAGAGTTTTCTCTTCACTAGGAATTAAAACAGTGATGAGCATAGACAGACAAGTGAGACATTCTGCATGTTACTGGGCCTCCACGGCAGCATCAGCAGGAAATCTCTTTTAAATCTCCAATTGAAGCACATCACACTTGTTTTCTAAGTGGATAAATGTTGACACAAAGGACCATCAAAGGAGATGCTGGCCAGCCCTCGTAGACAGGAGAGAGAGGGATCCTGGGAGGCTGGGATGTATTTCAGTGCTACTTTCCTAAAGTTGATAGGGGTCAAGTCGGTACTGTGGTGGCCGTGCGCACACGAGACGCTCACAGGTGTGCACACCACGGGGGTTAGGACAGAGACAAAGGATTAGGGGGGAGAAGGGGAGAGGGAGGGCGGGGTGCTGTTGCCAAGCTAGCCACCTGTCGCTCGGTTGTTGGGAATTTGTAAGGACTTCCTTTCATCCGGCTGTAGCATGGCTCCCCGTAACCTCAATTTCTTAACATTCGAATTGCTAGCTTTTCTAATCCCTGGTGTGACTTGGAGCCCTGTAAGGGGAAGGATGGAAGCCATACTGCTAAGGAAGCACAGTGACTCCTGTTACAGCTGCAGTAGCAGGAGTTTTTGGAGGGAGGCTCACACAGTACTCCCATCCTCAGGATACAGAGATCCAGGTCAGGATCCAACCGAGTGGGTAGTGCAGGAGCAGATGCCTGCCTGGGGTTCTCCAGAGAACAGACGTCTAGACCGGGGTCTGGTTTCAAGCGAGAGCAATTTGTTCCCTAAATCTGTTGCAAACTGCTATATCTCTTGAATACTTTGGGATCATGAAGAATGCTGTGAGATCGATCATGAAGACTGAAATACAGAGAAATAATAATGCGGCCAGTGTTCACCAAAGCAATGCTGTTTTAATCAACGTCACTAAGCTGATTTAGTCAACATCACTAAGCTTATTTAATCAACGTCACTAGGCTGATTTAATCAACGTCACTAAGCTGATTTAATCAATGTCACTAAGCTGATTTAATCCAAGTCACTAAGCTGATTTAATCAACGTCACTAAGGTGATTTAATCAACGTCACTAAGGTGATTTCGTCAACGTCACTAAGCTGATTTAATCAACGTCACTAAGCTGATTTAATCAACGTCACTAAGCTGATTTAATCAACGTCACTAAGCTGATATAATCATCGTCACTAAGATGATTTATTCAACGTCACTAAGCTGATTTAATCAACGTCACTAAGCTGATTTAGTCAACGTCACTAAGCTGATTTAGTCAACGTCACTAAGCTGATATAATCAACGTCACTATGCTGATTTAATCCAAGTCACTAAACTGATTTAATCAACGTCACTATGCTGATTTAGTAAACGTCACTAAGCTGATTTAGTAAACGTCACTAAGCTGATTTAGTCAACGTCACTAAGCTGATTTAGTCAACATCACTAAGCTGATTTAGTCAACATCACTAAGCTGATTTAGTCAACGTCACTAAGCTGATTTAGTCAACGTCACTAAGCTGATTTAGTCAACATCACTAAGCTGATTTAGTCAACGTCACTGAGCTGATTTAGTCAACGTCACTAAGCTGATTTAGTCAACGTCACTAAGCTGATTTAGTCAACGTCACTAAGCTGATTTAGTCAACGTCACTGAGCTGATTTAGTCAACGTCACTAAGCTGATTTAGTCAACGTCACTAAGCTGATTTAGTCAACATCACTAAGCTGATTTAATCAACGTCACTAAGCTGATTTAGTCAACGTCACTAAGCTGATTTAGTCAACATCACTAAGCTGATTTAGTCAACATCACTAAGCTGATTTAGTCAACGTCACTAAGCTGATTTAATCAATGTCACTAAGCTGATTTAGTCAACATCACTAAGCTGATTTAGTCAACGTCACTAAGCTGATTTAGTCAACATCACTAAGCTGATTTAATCAACGTCACTAAGCTGATTTAGTCAACGTCACTAAGCTGATTTAGTCAACATCACTAAGCTGATTTAGTCAACGTCACTAAGCTGATTTAGTCAACATCACACATGGAAGTTTGGAGGGAGAATTGTTTCTGTATCAGCTTCATGTCTGTTCGTTGTTCGTGTTTCTTGTTTTGTATTATGTTTTGTTTATTTATTAAATGATTCACTCCCTGAACTTTCTTCCTGACTACCAGCGCACACGTTACATGTATGAATCATCTATTGATGAATTGTCTAACTGTAATCAGTTAGATAGACACATTGACCCCTTCCGGGAGTGGTCAATACTCCACAGCCAATCTACAGTGACCTACTGTAGTCAGTTAGATAGACACATTGACCCTTTCCGGGAGTGGTCAATACTCCACAGCCAATCTGCAGTGACCTACTGTAGTCAGTTACATAGATCGGAGACTGTTTACCGTAATAAGAGGTACTAACACTTGTACACAGCTGTGAGCGTTTTATCCTTTTACAAGTCCAATGAAACAGGAGGCCCTTCCCATTTTACAAGGCTCCAATCTAATATACATGTTTAGCATATTCCGACATATGTGCACAAGACTTCCAATCCACCGCAGCTTTGGGCCCACGGCCCCTTGGCCCTGTAACCAGCTCTGCCTTGTACGGACAATTTTGGAACTGAAAAAAACTGAGCTGATATGTTTTGATTCTAAAGGAAGCATAATGCTCCTCCGGGCTAACCTGTCAGCTCCCAGTGGTTTACCACAAAGCATGGGAGGAGAGGAGAGGAGAGGAGAGGAGAGGAGAGGAGAAGAGAAGAGAAGAGAAGAGAAGAGAAGAGAAGAGAAGAGAAGAGAAGAGAAGAGAAGAGAAGAGAAGAGAAGAGAAGAGAAGAGAAGAGAAGAGAAGAGAAGAAGAGAAGAGAAGAGAAGAGAAGAGAAGTGAGGACACCACATCCCCTAAAGCCTGTGTACTACAGCCAGTAGCATAATGCCAGGGCCCAGTGCTCTCTGTCCTCTTCAATTGGGCCTGGATTTACAGACTGGAAAAATCTCTCTGTGCTGTCAATCACTGGATTGAATAAAAACAAAGTATAATATTGCGGTCTCGCTTGCTTTCCGTCCCCTCTGAGAGTTTGAACACGAGGGAGGGTGTTTGCATGCCGAACTGTGAAAATCTTTGGCTTTTATTACCCCTCCTCCACTAACGCTTAGGAAAATTGGGATCGTTGCAACAAACCCCCATCTGGTCCACATTAGCTAAACCACCTTGAGTTTTTCCAATCATCAAATGAAACGTTGGTATATTAGAATTAGAAAAAAACTCAATAGCTCAAAGCTCCTTCTTCAATCCAGACATGGTGCCACTACTTTTTCAATGGTGTTTAAACAGATTTCCTAAATAAAAATAGCCTTAACCCCCCACATGATACCACCTCCACTTCACTGAGCCTACAGACTGTGTTTGCTTGGCTTTGTGATGGAAAGTCAAACATGCGGTGGGTCAGTTGTATATTTAGCCAGCGTCTTCCTGAGCCAGCCAGGGATATTGTCTACATCCCAAATAGCACCCTATTCCCCATGTAGTGCACTATTTTTTGCCAGGGCCCCATCCTATTCCCTGTGTAGTACAGTACCTATAGGGCTCTGGTCAAAAGTAGTGCAGGAGAATAGTGTGCCATTTTGGACGCAGACATTGAGAGGTGTGAGGAGGAAGGGAACATTCTAGACAGAGTGGTCTGCTTATATTGTCCCATACGTCTAATGGAGGTTTGAGCTTGACGTGTTTCTTCATGATCCTTTGAATGATGCTCTATTTGTAATGTTTCTGAATGAGTAGGTGAAGGGAAGACAGAATGTAAATAAGTTGTGATATGGGACCAATAGGGGCATGATAACTGTAATTATGAACTGGGTTGTTCGAGCCCTGAATGCTGATTGGCTGACAGCCGTGGTATATCAGACCAAATATCACACCCCTTCTGGCCTTATTGCTTAAGTATAGTGTAAACGGTTTGTTAAACTCATTTGTAGGTATGCCTACTATCCACCAAATGACTATTTATTGCTATCAGGGTCAGTATGATCATTTCAAAAGCTCATATTCCTGACCCCAGGGTTCATAACACTGATATTTGACATTTTTCAATGACATGTCAAAGAAAAATAGTATTTCTGAAATACACTGTGTACTAGGTCTAAATCAATGAAAATATATTCTAACCTCATTCTTGGTATTTGGCATTCCCACAAAACCCAGGTATGTACCACAACAGACCAAAATGTCATAGGAAACATTGGCATTAGTATAAGACAAATGCCACACATTCAGAGAACAGGAATGATCCCAATATCGCCGGAGGTGCCTATTACCCAAAACCCAGGTCCAGGTTTCACGTCTCTCTCTACCCAGACATATTAGGCCTGTCTGTGAACTGTCAAACACAGGGGCCAATGACTAATCTAAGAGCACTGCCGTCCTGTGCCTGGTTTCAAGCCAAAGCGCCTTCGAAAAGCAGAGAGAGAGAGCAAGAGAGACCATTTCTGCTCTGACAAATCTACTCAGGACTTGGCCAGCTGGGGTGTGTACTCGTGTGATTTCCCCTTGAACCCCCACCTTCCCGTTTTCTCTCCTACAGCTACTGAATAAAACTCTAAGACTAAGAGGTCTGAGGAGAAGGTGAGGATGAGGAGTGGTGAGGAGGAGGGGGAGAAGGGATGAAGAGGAGGAGGAGGGGTGAGGAGGAGAGGGGATAAGTAGGAGGAGGGGTGAGGAGGAGGGAGGAGGAGGAGGAGGGGAGATGAGGAAGATGGGTAAGGAAGCAGGCTTCCTACAGAAGCCCAGGCAGCCTTTTCATATCCCTCAATGTGTCTTCATTCATTTAACCTTCACCTGGAAAAGTCATTGGAGACGTCTTCCTCCCCAAGAGACCGACTACAGACACATGTTCTCTTTCAGTCTACAGTAGAGGAAACGTCTGTTTATTCCAGACACACAGGCTGATTCCATGCTTGGTGCTGTAGTTGTAGACAGGTTGTGTTAAGAACCAGAAGAGGTTCAGATGTAACTCTATCCAGTGCCCACAGGTAGGAGGGGAAAGTGGGGGAGGACCAAAGCACTAGACACCAGCCCCCATACTAACGACATTACAGTGACCACAGACAGCTATGAGCTGAAACCTAACCACACACAGTTTAAGAATAGGGATTGGATAGGATAAATCTTCATCAGGTTCAGAATGAGATTTATAAATACATGAAATGAACACATTAAGATCAGCTGACAAATCACCACAATTGACTGCAAGATAAAACAATGATTTTTCTTGTCATTCTGTATTTGTAACTGCCTACATGGATTGCTACACAGCGCACACTACACACATATAGTCCAATAGGTGACGAGATCTACACAACATTAGACTGGCACATGTTTATTTATTGAACCTTTACTTAACTAGACAAGTCAATCAGAGGCTGAAAGACTCAATCTGTCACCTCTCAGGAATAGGATTGCAACATTTCCCAAAATTCCCTGGTTTTCAAGAAATCCCGGTTGGAAGATTCCCGGAATCCATAGAGGGAATAAGCAGGAAGTCTAATATTTTGGGGAAAGTTACTGTAATTTTGGAACCCTACAGCAGAGGCTGAAAGACAAAATCAGTAACATCTCAGGAAAGTCTCTCATCCAGGAAGGAGGACCATTTTGTCCTCCTACAAAGGGGTAATTGGTACATTCATTTTGGGACATTTAATGACTGATATCTACCCATTATATTTTTGTATAAACTGCAGATTTCCCCTTTAAGGCGTGACTTTGAAATTGATTTTAAACTGCAGCCACAAATGGCTTCAAAGGAATTATAGTACATTAATAGCTCAAATCCTAATGTAATCTTAATCCAGACAGTGCGTAATAATGATAGAAACAGATGGATTGACCAGATTGTGTGAGAACAGCCAAAGCCTGATCTTGCATAGTTCCACTGGACATTGAGAACAAGAGTGCTACCCATTACCTGACCACAACCACCAGGAAAATGAAGTGTGACCATACGTGGTCAAGTAAGGGGGAGCTTTTCCCCTGTGGCAAAACCTTACCCCTGTTCAATAAAATCAGTCCATTGATGTTTCCTCGTCTTCTTGGGTCTATTGAATACTAAGACCATGAGGTCTGGATAAATCCAGACACACAAATGTGTGTGTGTTACAAACGAAGCCTGGAGGGCAGACACGGTGCAGTCCTGTCTTCCACCCAGCAGAGCAGTCGGCCCAGGGACACCAGTTCCCCCGGTCTGTTAACCCTCCTCTGACCACAACACTACCGGACAGAATCTACGGTCCAAGTCCACCCATTTAGTGTTAAAGCCATATTGTGTAATAACCAATGGCAATAACCCATAAACCAATTATCTATGTTAACCTCTGTTTAACTTGTTAAGAGAAGGAGCAGCCTGACCTTTCATCTTAGCAGTTTAAGTAGTATGACATGATGTATGGAGGAGAGCCTCCTGTCTGGCCCACTAATGACTGCCTCAGCAGAGGAGAAATCAGACCCGGCAGCGGCTCACAGAGGAACTCAACTGTCAGACACCATCACTTCTCCCATTTAGCACTGGGTTGTAATTCATCCTTCCCAACAACCCGACGACTCAGTTTGGATTTGTTTAGTCTGCCTGTTCAGGTCCTGTCTGAACAATACAAGTGGGGTATGTTACGTTTTGTTAAGTTTGTGTTTGTTGAGGTCTTTCTCTCTCTCTCTCTCTACTGTGTGTGTGTGTGTGTGTGTGTGTGTGTGTGTGTGTGTGTGTGTGTGTGTGTGTGTGTGTGTGTGTGTGTGTGTGTGAGAGAGATTTTACAGTGATTGTCATGTAAAATCAGTTTCATAAGAGAGATAAAGAGATGTTGTACTGTTTAGGACTTGGAGAAATCCATTCCGCTCACTCATTCCCCAAGATGCTGTCCTCTAGATGAGGGGATGGGATATTTCTGTCTAAACATTTGTCTAAGGATTCTTCTTCCCCTCCATAAACCCTAGAGCAGCTGACCATTTGGGACTTCTCTGTCCAGGCACCACACTGTTTCTGGCAGGTTCCAGGTTCTAAGACAGCACAGATAGAAGAGCTAGCTTCCTGTGCAGACTGCTTTTTACAGAAACAGACTTTTATAAGCATCAGAGCCAGTGCATGGAGGTCTGGAAAGGAACACTGAGAATGTAATAGTGGAGGATCTCCGTGGTTGGTATCCACCACAAAATGAAGCCCTATTGGAGTGTCACTTCAGATTCCAACTTGTGGTGTGTTTACTATATAAGTAAACAGTGACTACTCTTACATCTGGAATCCTTATCGGTGAAACAACCAGGTCCGTTTGGGATATTACAACAACATAGAAGTTACTGGAAACAACCAACACAGTTTTTTCCCCTCAGACATTGCAGGTGTGATAGAAAAGCAGAATGTGTACTGCAGTTGTTTTTCTCATGATGATCCTCAGCTGGGCAACAAAAACAATAACAACGGTGTTGGGGCGGCCAGTGGCGATGTTTCCACCTACTGGGGATTCCAGCTGTAAGGTCCAGTGAATTTACCTTCTACCAATCGTGACACAAGACTATGGTAGGCTGCTAAGCTAAAGCCTAGACATCAGCTCAGGGAGCTACCACAAGTCCTCAGGTCTCAGACAAGGTAACTCATCACGCGAGGGTCACAAGCTCATCATGTATGTATATTTTGTAATCAGCTGCTCCTCATTCTGTGCCACTGGTTTTGCTCAGCACAGCAGTTGATGTTGAAGCTGTGCCTCAGGCCACAGTACATGTGTTACTGCCTGTGTGCAAACAGCAAGGCTGGTGTGTCAGGGCAGTCACCCCATGTCAACTCCAACACATGGGAGAGATCACTATAAAACACTGTTGGATGAGAGAAGCGTTCATGTCTGGAAAATTGCTGCCGCAGCAAGAAGGTAACAGTGACATGTTCTGTCAACATATTTTTATTCCGTTGTTGAATCACTGACATATTATATTTTATACAAAGTTACCAAATGTTGTTTGTATGGGCCAAGTTGACAGTTGAATGATTGGGTGAAGTTGAAATGTAGAAAAGGTTCTGTGTAGAATGGTCATGTAGTCCAAGCAGTTGTGTAACACTGTAAGGCATTCTGCCTTCAAACAATGTATTGTCTTTCCTTACAATTGTGAATTTGCATGCATACACATCCTTTTATTGAATTACCTCGAATTAGTACAACAAACAATGCTTTATGAGAAACCTTTATTTCATCAGATCAGATTGGAGCCAAACATCTTATTTCCATTCACCTACAATTCAAATTGACTAGCGGCAGTAAGACCAGGGGGCACAGCTGCTGTCAGAATACCATTTATACCATTTCAAGATCAAGTGAAAGATTGGTGGTAAATATCCACAGATTTACTGACGTCTCTGTCATGAATATAAGTGTGAGAGGGACTCTGCGGTCTGGTAGAGTCGGTGGAGCTTGAGGGAGACGACACACGAGTGAGAGGCAGGGAGATTTACAGGCCCTGCAGGGTAGAGCTGAGCCAACTCTACCTGGAGGAAGCCTCTGGCACTGACAGGCTCCTGGCTGGAGCTCCTGGCTGGGGCTCCTGGCTGGGGCTCCTGGAGGCTAACCAATCACTAGAACACAGAGCAGACAACATGGAGAACACTCAGTATGATTTAAACATTTTGCCTGTGAGGGGTAAGATAAGTCTGAAAACAGTGGTGTGTTGTTGAATGTGTAATATGGATGTAGGTTGACCTCCGGTAGGTAACACCTCTGCTCTGTTTCTACTTAGGTCTTAGAAGCAGTGCTCTTATTTGAAACAGAAATGGTTATACAAAGTATTCACTGGGGTAATGTTTCGAATTCACCACATCAATTTAAATATTTTTGCAAAACAGGAAATATTTTCAGACCTGTTAGAGAACATTTGTGGGTTTCGCAATACGAGAAAGTGATATTTTCCTCACCAAAGTGTTTCCAGCACATATTTAGGTGGATATAAATAATCTGCTGTTTCTCTGTATCTTTCCTTACCAGAACACATAACCCTACTTACCATCTGAACAGAAGTGCTCAGGGACCTCAGGGTTTTTACTGGGATTGTTTTATTGTTCATGGTGTGTTTTCTCTAAACCTACCGACTGGGTTCGTCTCAGTGCTGATGTCATCTCTGGTTTCTGTTAGGATAGAAAGCAATCATTCAGATATTTTTCAATAATATAGGTTCAGTAGTTAAAGAATTCTGCTGTGGATCTTCTTTTTTTGTAAAGCCGTAGTTTGGAATTGGGTCTACCATTGACATGCTCCATACTGTCCAAGTCCTGATGTTATCTGGCTGTGTCCAACACTCCATTCACTACACCCCTACAACTATCCCTACGTAGGGCCTGCTCCGTGGCTGTGCCAGTGACCTCTTGGCTTTGGATATCTCTATCTCTACTGTTTAGACTTGTATTCTCATCATTTTCACCTCCATTGACTGTAGTCCCCTGCTCTCCGGGCACACAGACAGTACCCTGACAGCCCACCATCACATCCTCTTCACTGTTGATATCAATGAGCACTCTGCTGGTTCTCTCTCTCCCCACTGTGGGGTCCCTCTGAGTCTCTCTATCCAGCACCTCGCTCCCATTGGTTGGATCCTGCCTGGTGGTTGTCTGCATGCTGTCGACATGGTCTGGGTTTATGGTTCTCCTTCCTGGAGGTTGTTTGTATTTTCTCACATCACTTGGAGAACTGTCAGTCTCGTCGCTGCTACTGTCATCTGTCACTGTATTGGGGATTGAGTCGGTTAGAACTGTCAACTGATTCCACTTTGATTTTACTCTTTGTACGAAAATCTATGGATATGAATAAGTGCTATTGGTTTAATACGTTTTTATTCTACGTATGTTAATTATATGTTTGTTTAAATACACTGTTGGCCAAGGACTTCATCTAGTAGATAATGACATATCTTGAATCTCAGTAGAGGGTTTGGCGGCTGCTACAACCACATTATTTTTTCTGTCTCTGTTGCTGTCCTACAACAAGACAAGCCCAGGTGATGTCATGTTCAGTCTCTTACATAGTGTTAGTTACATGTCTATGGGATGTAATTATAAGAGGCTGGAATTCTGACCAGCAGAATTAGAATCCTGTGGTACCTTCTGCATTTCTGTTTGAGGTAAAAACAGTGACACTACATCAATTATCAAGCTACCATTTCTTTACATTGATGGTAAACATGACATACCAGTTTGTGTAATCTTTGTATTAGATCCCAGAGAGTCATCATAATCCTCTGAAGAAAGAAAGAAAGAGAGAGAAAGAGAGAGAGAAAAAAAGAAAGAAAGAAATAAAGAAAGAAAGAGGTGAGAGAGAGAGAGAGAGAGAGAGAGAGAGAGAGAGAGAGAGAGAGAGAGAGAGAAAAAGAAAGAAAGAAATAAAGAAAGAGGTGAGAGAGAGAGAGAGAGAGAGAGAGAGAGAGAGAGAATCAGAATTGGTATGGTCGTAACAGTCTATGAAATCAATATTACCAGATTCATTTTCCCCTACGGATATTTCAGTGATAGATTATTTTGATATTTAATATACCTCTGCTTTCTGCTGAGTTACTTTCAGATCGTTCTGCATCTGTGGGACATTGAATAAAACAACTCTGAAAATGATATTGAAACTTCCTATATAGCATTATTTTCAAACCATATTCCACACACCTGTAAGATCATTGGAGTTGCATTTCTCTTTGGATCTGGCATCTGAGTCTACAACATCTGATACATGATCAGATAATGATCAATAACACCAAAAACACATGATCAACCACATATCAATAACACTAACTACTGACTATTGATAACTTCCCAGCTCAACCTTCCCCACACTAACCTGTTAAACAAGCAGAGTTTGCAGTCTGCGTAACATTAGAGATTTCTGGAAGACAAATGGTTACGGAGTAATGATACACGTAATGTAACATTGATTTCATTATATTTCACAACCAAGTTTGACAGTTTGATTACAAACTAAACGTAATAAAAAAACAACCTGCAGAGTTCTCTGTTGGTCTTAAAGGACTTGGTCTTGCTGTTGAACACAGTAATAAATTAGGTCAACATGGCAATAACAGATGCTAGTTAGAAAATTTCCCTCAAACATCAAAATCTACTTTCACTAACCTGGGGTTGGAGCTGGTTTACCAAAGGTGTTCTCGGGACCTGGGGAAAGTAGAAAAGAAAGACGACAGATCGAGTTAATGATTTTAAAAGTAACAAAATGAGGATAGATAAATAAATATATAAGTGTGAAGAACAGACCTTTGATTTTTCCTGAGGTGCTTTGAGTAGCAGGAGCAACATCAAGGGCACCTGTAACAACATCTGAGAATGAGCTACCTAACCAACAGCTTATTAGAATCTCACCACCTCTGATAATTTTTTGAAAATGTGATTTCTCCATCAAGACTAACAACTATTTGGGTCTCATCAACACAAGACAATAAACAGGTGCATTAGCATGTAGCCAACCATCTCACCATTCAAAAAGCTTAACACATCCTCACTTCTGTCTGAAAAGGAAACAGGACTATTATTAACTGATTGAATCACAATAACCTCAGTAATATCATGTCATATTACTGTATCAGACCTTCTCACCACAGCAATAAAAGCAAGTCGTTTTTGTCCAGTGTATGACACGCTGAACAATTCACTGGAAAAGCTTACTGGAGCAAATCGATATAGGCTGATATATGATCCTTGTTTAGGGTAAATGAAGCTTACCTTTCATTGGTACCATGAACACAACAGCCACTAGCGTCAGAACTGACAGAGAACACAGGGAGCTACGAGAAAAATAAAGAGCATTGGCCTTTTCAGTTGAACAGTTGACTAGGTATCCCCTTTTATAAAGAAGATAGTTGTACAGTGTTAAATCTAATGCTTTGTAAGACTAAGTCAAGACAACACACAACATTTCAATGAAATGTTACATGACCTAAATGTTACATTGTTATAAAGAATATATCAATCAAAGAGGCCATGATGGAATAAAAAAGTGACTTACAGCTCCATGGTGGGTGGAAGTCATCACACGAGTCCTCTATCTCTTTGTTAAAAGACCATCAGAGGTTTTATACCTGTCCTTATAGCTGATTGGCTGGAACCGCAGAGACAATAGACACAGACCCACTTCTATGAGATAGAATGGGGGCTGTGTCAGGTGTCTCTGCAGGAAACAGTGCATGACCGTGGCAATGTTTTAAGATTGAGGAATCAGATGAGCATTTAAACAAAAAGGTTTACAGTTGACAAATGACTCGTTATAATGTCAGTCGACAAACAACCCACTGACTTAGAAGACAAATACCCCCAAGATGTGACTGTTCATTCAAGAGGTGTACAAAACAAAGACCTTCTCTTTCTAGACTATGTTGATTATAGGTGACTGGTTCCTGTGGTCAGTGATGCAAACAAAACATGCCTCTGGCATTTCCTTCTCATTGTTACAGCAATTTAGAAGAGGGTAGGCCTACACAATGAGTGGATTAATTGATACCGCACTCTGAAAGTATAGCATAAGCATATACAGTGAGTGTATGTAACATTAGAAACACCTGGTCTTTCTGTGACATAGACTGAGCAGGGGAATCAAGGTGAATCTCTTATTGATGTCACCTGTTAAATCCACATCAATCAATTTAGATGAAGGGGAGGAGACAGGTTAAATAATATTTTTTAAGCCTTGACACAATTGAGACATTGATTGTGTATGTGTGCCATTCAGAGGGTGGATTGTCAACACAAAATATGTACAGTGCCTTGCGAAAGTATTCGGCCCCCTTGAACTTTGCGACCTTTTGCCACATTTCAGGCTTCAAACATAAAGATATAAAACTGTATTTTTTTGTGAAGAATCAACAACAAGTGGGACACAATCATGAAGTGGAACGACATTTATTGGATATTTCAAACTTTTTTAACAAATCAAAAACTGAAAAATTGGGCGTGCAAAATTATTCAGCCCCTTTACTTTCAGTGCAGCAAACTCTCTCCAGAAGTTCAGTGAGGATCTCTGAATGATCCAATGTTGACCTAAATGACTAATGATGATAAATACAATCCACCTGTGTGTAATCAAGTCTCCATATAAATGCACCTGCACTGTGATAGTCTCAGAGGTCCGTTAAAAGCGCAGAGAGCATCATGAAGAACAAGGAACACACCAGGCAGGTCCGAGATACTGTTGTGAAGAAGTTTAAAGCCGGATTTGGATACAAAAAGATTTCCCAAGCTTTAAACATCCCAAGGAGCACTGTGCAAGCGATAATATTGAAATGGAAGGAGTATCAGACCACTGCAAATCTACCAAGACCTGGCCGTCCCTCTGAACTTTCAGCTCATACAAGGAGAAGACTGATCAGAGATGCAGCCAAGAGGCCCATGATCACTCTGGATGAACTGCAGAGATCTACAGCTGAGGTGGGAGACTCTGTCCATAGGACAACAATCAGTCGTATATTGCACAAATCTGGCCTTTATGGAAGAGTGGCAAGAAGAAAGCCATTTCTTAAAGATATCCATAAAAAGTGTAGTTTAAAGTTTGCCACAAGCCACCTGGGAGACACACCAAACATGTGGAAGAAGGTGCTCTGGTCAGATGAAACCAAAATTGAACTTTTTGGCAACAATGCAAAACATTATGTTTGGCGTAAAAGCAACACAGCTGAACACACCATCCCCACTGTCAAACATGGTGGTGGCAGCATCATGGTTTGGGCCTGCTTTTCTTCAGCAGGGACAGGGAAGATGGTTAAAATTGATGGGAAGATGGATGGAGCCAAATACAGGACCATTCTGGAAGAAAACCTGATGGAGTCTGCAAAAGACCTGAGACTGGGACGGAGATTTGTCTTCCAACAAGACAATGATCCAAAACATAAAGCAAAATCTACAATGGAATGGTTCAAAAATAAACATATCCAGGTGTTAGAATGGCCAAGTCAAAGTCCAGACCTGAATCCAATCGAGAATCTGTGGAAAGAACTGAAAACTGCTGTTCACAAATGCTCTCCATCCAACCTCACTGAGCTCGAGCTGTTTTGCAAGGAGGAATGGGAAAAAAATTCAGTCTCTCGATGTGCAAAACTGATAGGGACATACCCCAAGCGACTTACAGCTGTAATCGCAGCAAAAGGTGGCGCTACAAATTATTAACTTAAGGGGGCTGAATAATTTTGCACGCCCAATTTTTCAGTTTTTGATTTGTTAAAAAAGTTTGAAATATCCAATAAATGTCGTTCCACTTCATGATTGTGTCCCACTTGTTGATTCTTCACAAAAAAATACAGTTTTATATCTTTATGTTTGAAGCCTGAAATGTGGCAAAAGGTCGCAAAGTTCAAGGGGGCCGAATACTTTCGCAAGGCACTGTAAGTGCCTTTGAATGGGGTATGCTGGGTTTTTCAGTTTCCCATGTGTATCAAGAATGATCCACCACCCAAAGGACATCCAGCCAACTCGACACAACTGTGGGAAGCATTGGAGTCAACATGGGCCAGCATCCCTGTGGAACGCTTTTGACACCTTGTAGAGTCCATGCCCCGACAAATTGAGGGCTGTTCAGAGGGCAAGATGGGGTGCAACTCAATATTAGGAAGGTGTTCCTAATGTTTTGTCCACTCATTGTACATTGTCCATTAGCCATAACGACCAAAGAGAAAGTATTTTCATTCTGTATTCAATATATATCTTATCAAAGGCATTCTTCTTTGGTTGTTCAATATTTCTCTGTTTTCAAATTCTTCTTTGGTCGTTCAGAACAGCACTGTTTAATTGAACATTCCAAAACCCTCTGATATTGCCGACTACTTTAATGACTTTTTCCTTGGCAAGATTAGCAAACATAGGCATGACACGCCAATAACAAACTCTAAACCTTAATTTTCATGCATAACTGAATTTGAATTCTGTAAAGTGAGTGTGGAAGAGGTGAAAATAGTATTGCTGTCTATCAGTAATGACAAACCGTCTGGTACAACTTGGATGGTAGCGGACTATTGCCACTCCTATCTATCTAAGCCTACAGGACAGTGTGTGTCTCAGGGCTGGAGGGAAGTAAAAGTACTTCCGATACCCAAGAATAGCAAAGCACCCTTTACTGGTTGAAACAGCCGACCAATCAGCCTGCTACCAATCCTTAGTCAACTTTTGGAAAAAAATGTGTTTGACCAGGTACAATGCTATTTCACAGTAAACAAATTAACAATAGACTTTCAACTCACTTATAGGGAAGGGCCCTCAACATGTACGGCCTTGACACAGATGACTGATGATTGGCTGAAAGAAACTGATAATAAGATGATTGTAGGAGCTATTTTGCTAGACTTCAGTGCATCTTTTGACATTATTGATCATAATATGCTGCTGAAAAAAACATACACTACCGTTCAAAAGTTTGGGGTCACTTAGAAATGGCCTTGTTTTTGAAAGAAAAGCACATTTTATGTCCATTAAAATAACATAACATTTATCAGAAATACAGTGTCGACATTGTTAATGTTGTAAATTACTATTGTAGTTGGAAATGGCAGATTTCTTATGGAATATCTACATAAGTGTACAGAGGCCCATTATCAGCAATCATCAGTCCTGTGTTCCAATGGCACGTTGTGTTAGCTAATCCAAGTTTATAATTTTAAAAGGCTAATTTATCATTAGAAAACCCTTTCGCAATTATGTTAGCACTACTGAAAGCAATAAAATTGGCCTTCTTTAGACTAGTTGAGTATCTGGAGCATCAGCATTTGTGGGTTCGATTACAGGCTCAAAATGGCCAGACACAAAGAACTTTCTTCTGAAACTCGTCAGTATATTCTTGTTCTCAGAAATGAAGGCTATTCCATGCAAGAAATTGCCAAGAAACTGAAGATCTCGTACAACGCTGTGTACTCCTCCCTTCACAGAACAGTGCAAACTGGCTCTAACCAGAATAGAAAGAGGAGTTGGAGGCCTCTGTGCACAACTGAGCAAGAGGACAAGTACATTAGTGTCTAGTTTGAGAAACAGTCGCCTCACAAGTCCCCATCTGGCAGCTTCATTAATTAGTACCTGCAAAACACCAATCTCAATGTCAACAGTGAAAAGGCGACTCCAGGATGCTGGCCTTCTAGGCAGAGTTGCAAAGAAAAAGCCATATCTCGGACTGGACAATAAAAAGAAAAGATTAAGATGGGCAAAAGAACACAGGCACTGGATAGAAGAACTCTGCCTAGAAGGCCAGCATCACAGAGTCGCCTCGTCACTGTTGACTTGAGACTGGTGTTTTGCAGGTACTATTTAATGAAGCTGCCAGTTGAGGACTTGTGAGGCATCAGCGGCGCCGATGTTTTGGGTCGCCTACTGGGATCCGATCCATTGTCCTGGGTGGTGGTCGAAACAGAGGATCCGCTTCGGGAAAGTCGTATTCCTGGTCGTAATGTTGGTAAGTTGATGTTGCTCTTATATCCAATAGTTCCTCCTGGCTGTATGTAATAAGACTTAAGATTTCCTGGGTAACAATGTAAGAAATAATTTGTAAAAAAACTAAATACTGCATAGTTTCCTAAGAACGCGAAGCGTTCATCTCTGTCGGCGCCAAACACATAGCCGGGGAAACATTTTCTGTTGCTGCAGGATTCATTTCCTGCTGTAGCAAACGGGCTCAAATTAATATCATACATATGTGTTTTTATCACACCTGGACTACTGCCGAGTTATATGATCAAATGCTGCAAAGATGGACATAGGCAATTGGCCAAAAACAGAGCAGCACGGTTCGCCCTTAAATGTACACTGAGGGCTAATATCAAGAAAATCAACGTGAATCTCTCCTGGCACAAAGGGGAGGAGAGAATGTATTCATCACTACTTGATTTTGTGAGAGGTATTGACGTGCTGAAACGAACTGTCTGTTCAAACAGCTAACACGCCTCAGACAGCCATACATACCCCACAAGACATGCCACCAGTGGTCTCTTCACAGTCCCTAAGTCCAGAACAGAGGCTGGGAAACACACAGTACTACATAGAGCCATGACTACATGGAACTCTACTCCACATTAGGCAATTCAAGCTAGCAATAAAATCAGATTTAAAAACCTACAGATAAAACAAAACCTCAAGGCACAATGCGAACTGTGAAGAGACACACACCCACACATTGTAATATTGTATTGTTGTAATATTGTACATTTTGTACTGTACATTTGTAAAGGTGGAGCAGATATGCAAATGTGTATAGTGCACAATGTATTGTGTTATGTGTTTTATTTATGATGTAGACTATTGTTTTGTTGTGATGTATTGTTTTGTTCATGTTTGGACCCCAGGAAGAGTAATGGCTGCCTTGGCAGATGCTAATGGGAATTCTAATAAAATACTAATGTTTTGGAGTTATGCATTAGTTAGATGTCCATGGGTCCGGAACGTCATACATACCTGGGGTGCATTCAGTTCGATTAAACAGTAGCTAGGTAGTGTGACGGTTTGTACTGAACCACACGTTTCTTCAAAACATTCAACATTTCAACATTCTTGAACAGACGTTGAGGTACGCTTTCTCCGCTTAGTGAGTGTAGTAGGGTGTGGCTTGAAACAATGAGTGACGAAAGGGCAGTGGAGCGTTCCCCAACCCACAACCCAATCCCTCCCCGTTTTTCAATTGGCCAATCAGAACAGCACCGTTTCCGTTGTGCGTTGTCCCTGTCTGTAACATCATTGGTCTTGTCCCAGTGAGAAGATTGATATATATTGTGGAAAATAACTAAGGAGGAAGTACGACCATAGTCAATCAACAATATAATAATAACTTTAGTAAGAATATTTATCTTTAATTTACAATCTATATGATTAGATAGGTTCAGAATTTATGTGAAACTGCACAAATATATGGCACATGGAAATCACAAGAGGGAGGTTAACGGAGAGGTGGGATGGACTGAAAGTAGCTGAGTGCTGGGGTTATGTTCTATAATAGTTATGACTATAATTTTTTTAAATTAATAAGTACTATCTATCTAGATGTAATATATATCAAAATATCGAATTACTTTATGTTTGCTGTATAACTACTGTACAAAATGTGTGTGTGTGATTTACATGTAACAACAAAAGAAAAAGCTGTAAAAACAAAGTTTGTTTTTGACCTTCGAAGTGGGACAATGTATAATGTATATGTAATGTATTTTTTGGCCCCCCCAAAAAATAAATTAAAAGTACGATGTGGATATGGACTCGCATACACCACCCATCTAATGTCGAAACTTCTGGCATGTGGCGCACTGTGAAAAATAGATATATAATATGTATAACATAATTAGGATTTAATTGTGACACAGAGTTTCTCCCATTTAACCACTAGGTGTCAGTAAGGGTTTTCAGAGAAGTACAGCCTCGTGTTTTCGCTCTCCCATTTTCCACACAAAGAAAGCACAGCGCCCCTCACAGGAATGGAGGTGCACATTGCCGCTAAACCAAGCATCGCCATATTGATGTCCCAACAACGTCGAGAGGTAATACACGTTAGCTTATTTACCTACGTGAGATGGCCATTGTTTTGAGTCAACTTTGCATGTTATTGCATATAAGACAAATACTCTTAAAGCATAGATAACTATGTTTAGCTTTACTACCATTAGCTATCAAGGTAGCCCACAGAATGTTAGCTAAGGCGTTGTCAGCCAGTTGCCTCGCTAATGCACTCCGTTATCACTTTTTTTCTTCTGAAAACAAATCATATTTTCTGGCTTGTGGTAGCTAGCAATCTTCAACGTATCCACGTCAGCTAATACAATTTACTAACATTTATAGATAAATACCTGCCCAGCAATTCATGTTTCGTGAATATAACTATAGATAACATTTGCTTGTTAGTTAGCTAGCTAACCTAGTATTCCCATCCGGCTTTTGGTGCGTTGCAGTTCATCATTGGCTACATGTGCAGGCCATGGCTCGTGCGTGTGTGACTGTCTCGAGGGAGTTTCACCACAGATTATTAAACCGTGTGGGTCCCAGCCGGACACTGGTTATCATAATGAAACTGCTTTGTGCACCACAGATGTTTCTGATCGGTTTCAGTGAATGACACTTGACAGACCGGTAAACAATACCATAGAAATAAAGCTCGTAAGCAGTGACAGGTTTTTGAGTTAAGTCAGAGGTTGAGTCGAGACTCTTTGGCCAAGTATTGTACTAAATCAATCACATGTATGTCTTTCAACAGGACATATGACAGTGGGAATCCTAGTGATGACTCTACTGAGCCCGGTGCCCCCTGATTAGACTGGTTGGATGTACTCCTTAACAACTACAACAATCAGGTTTGTTGATTTTAGCAAACTATTATCTTACATTTTTTTGACCAGTATATCAGCGATTTCCAAAACACAGAATAAGCTTAGTCCTGTACTTAATTAATTTCCATGTAGCAGGCTTTTTAGTCTAAGACTGGTCTTAATTTGTGTCTGGGAAACCTGCCCATATCATGATGGCTACCTGACTAAAATATGTAGCTAGCCAACTAACATCTAGTTGTGTGTTTTATCCTGCAGCCTCTACCAAACCAACGAAGCATCAGCTCTGCAGCGACCCCACCTGTCACCTGCAGCTTGGAGGAAACCTCCAAGGTACCATTCACATGGTGATCAATCATTCACACAGTGATCAATCACACTGTCTTATAGGCCTACTGTGCCAAGTCAAGCGAGACAGCGAGACAGCGAGACCTGATGCCAACAGTATGCCAAACAGAATTATTCATTAGTCTACATTACTTTCAATCAGTCACGTAATTGTCCATCTATGGTTATAGATGTTGCTTATATGGATCTTCTTGATATCGATTAGATAGGTTCAGAATTTATTAGAAACAGCACAGTTGACAAATGGCACATGGAAATCATCAGAGGGTGGTTTACGGAGATAGGTGGGATGGACTGAAAGTACCGGAGGGGTAGGGTTAGGGAGATAGGTGGATGGACTGAGAGTAGCTGAGGGGTGGGGTTAGGGAGATAGGTGGATGGACTGAGAGTAGCTGAGGGGTGGGGTTAGGGAGATAGGTGGGATGAACTGAGAGTACTGGAGGGGTGGGGTTAGGGAGATAGGTGGGATGGACTGAGAGTAGCTGAGGGGTGGGGTTAGGGAGATAGGTGGGATGGACTGAGAGTAGCTCAGGGGTGGGGTTAGGGAGATAGGTGGGATGAACTGAGAGTACTGGAGGGGTGGGGTTAGGGAGATAGGTGGGATGGACTGAGAGTAGCTCAGGGGTGGGGTTAGGGAGATAGGTGGGATGGACTGAGAGTACTGGAGGGGTGGGGTTAGGGAGATAGGTGGGATGGACTGAGAGTAGCTCAGGGGTGGGGTTAGGGAGATAGGTGGGATGAACTGAGAGTACTGGAGGGGTGGGGTTAGGGAGATAGGTGGGATGGACTGAGAGTAGCTGAGGGGTGGGTTTAAAAGCTCATGTTATATAATAGTTATGACTAAAACACAATTTATAATGTATAAGTACTGTCTATCTAGATGTAAAGTATACCAAATTATTTGATGTTTTGCTATGTAACTACTGTAAAAAAATAAAAAAAAAGTGAATGATTTACATTCCCCTTCGGGGGGGGGGGGCAAAAAATGACATTAAAGTGCGATGTGGACTCACATACACCACCCCTATCATGTTTGTTTTTATTATAATAGGTGTGTCTATTTTCTCTGTCCCAGGTGATCCAGAGAACATCCTGTGTATAATATGTCCGGCTCTGTCCCAAGCCGCTCTCGAGTTTACCCTGATGTAAACACACAGAGGCCTCGGGAGTACTGGGACTACGAGTCCCATGTGGTGGAATGGGGGTACGTAGTGCGTGTGTGGTTCAAAGCTGAACACATTGTTTTCTGTTGCATGTTCTGATATGTGTGTTAGATTCTAGTTGGTGTTACCTAGCTGAAATTGTCACGCCATCACATTGCTTGCCAATTCTCTTGACTATGTAGGAACCAAGATGACTACCAGCTGGTGCGCAAACTAGGACGAGGCAAATACAGTGAGGTGTTTGAAGCCATAAATATCACCAACAATGAGAAGGTTGTTGTCAAAATACTCAAGGTTGGTACCATATTAATTTTAATTGATTTTAGTATTGGCATTTTATCCACTGACTCAAATTTCGCTCCTCGCCAAAGAGACGTACTGTATGAAGTCCTGATGGTATTTTGTTATGTTTGTCGATAGCCAGTCAAAAAGAAGAAAATCAAGAGAGAAATCAAGATTCTAGAAAACTTGCGAGGCGGTCCCAACATCATCTCACTTTTAGATATCGTCAAGGATCCTGTGGTGAGTGGAGCTCATGATCCTAATTTCTATACGTCTGTAAAGTGTGAATCATAACACAACCACATGCTTGTTTTTTGTGTGCCTTTTTTTTTTTTACAATGGCTGTTGCTCAATCACTAAGCAGAAACAATGTTCAGCTACCTCCATCCAGTTTCCCCCAGGATTTTTTTCAACAGCTGTGGCAAAGTTCCATGTGTGTGTGTGTGTTAACTATTTAACTGTACTAGAATGCTTAAAAGGCCGCAAAAATGTTAAATATCGGTATTGTTTTTTTTTGACGAGGAAAATATCGGATATCGGCCAAAAATGTAATATCGGTGCATCACTAGTTTTAAAGCTAATTTCCTGCAATTATACCTATTTTGTCATTGGGTGGAGAGAACAATTGCCGTTTTAAAGCAAATTTCCTGCAATTCACCACATTTTGGAAACGGCTGTGAGAAGATGTGCAGTTTTAAAGCTAATTTCCTGTAATTCTCCACATTTTGCCATGGCTTATGCCTTGCTCTTATGCTATCTGAGAGACTCAAATATTATAATAAAATCAATGCCATGTCATTTAAAAAAATATATATATATTCTCCCTGACTGTCTAGTTTTTATTTTGGTGGTTGTTAGTTGTCAAAGATTATCTTATTTTAAAATATATCACTTTTCTACTTTCAACCTGGTTTTAATCATTTGAGTTTACATTGAAAACGTTTTACCATCCCGATTCTTCTTCTTCTTCTTTTCAAATGTATTTTGTGTGTGTTCTGGTGGAGTGAATGATTGTAGTTATTGTAGTTCCTCATGCCTTTTCTTATGTCTTCTCAGTCTCGAACTCCCGCGCTGGTTTTTGAGCATGTCAACAACACTGATTTCAAGGTGAGGAGAGAGACCATGTTCATCTGTCTGTACAGAATTCTAATAAACCTCACATTCTGAACCAATGTCCAGCCATCTCATTTTGATACATTTTTTTTCTCTGTATATCAGCAACTGTATCAAACTTTATCAGACTTCGACATACGGTTCTACATGTTTGAAATATTGAAGGTAAGGGATGGTTTCAAAAAACACAAACACCTCACTGCACAACGCCTCTCCCCCATATGACCTACTTGGTGTGTGTTTGTACTGACATGTAACCTACTTGTTGTGTGTTTGTACTGACATGTAACCTACTTGTGTGTTTGTACTGACGTGACCTACTTGTTGTGTGTTTGTACTGACATGTGACCTACTTGTTGTGTGTATGTACTGACATGTAACCTACTTGTTGTGTGTTTGTACTGACATGTGACCTACTTGTGTGTTTGTACTGACGTGACCTACTTGTTGTGTGTTTGTACTGACATGTGACCTACTTGTTGTGTGTTTGTACTGACATGTGACCTACTTGTTGTGTGTATGTACTGACATGTAACCTACTTGGTGTGTGTATGTACTGACATGTAACCTACTTGTGTGTTTGTACTGACGTGACCTACTTGTTGTGTGTTTGTACTGACATGTGACCTACTTGTTGTGTGTATGTACTGACATGTAACCTACTTGTTGTGTGTTTGTACTGACATGTGACCTACTTGTTGTGTGTTTGTACTGACATGTGACCTACTTGTTGTGTGTTTGTACTGACATGTGACCTACTTGTTGTGTGTTTGTACTGACATGTAACCTACTTGTTGTGTGTTTGTACTGACATGTAACCTACTTGGTGTGTGTATGTACTGACATGTGACCTACTTGGTGTGTGTTTGTACTGACATGTGACCTACTTGTTGTGTGTTTGTACTGACATGTAACCTACTTGTTGTGTGTTTGTACTGACATGTGACCTACTTGTTGTGTGTTTGTACTGACATGTAACCTACTTGTTGTGTGTTTGTACTGACATGTGACCTACTTGTTGTGTGTTTGTACTGACATGTAACCTACTTGTTGTGTGTATGTACTGACATGTAACCTACTTGTTGTGTGTTTGTACTGACATGTAACCTACTTGTTGTGTGTATGTACTGACATGTGACCTACTTGTTGTGTGTATGTACTGACATGTAACCTACTTGTTGTGTGTTTGTACTGACATGTAACCTACTTGTGTGTTTGTACTGACGTGACCTACTTGATGTGTGTTTGTACTGACATGTGACCTACTTGTTGTGTGTATGTACTGACATGTAATCTACTTGTTGTGTGTTTGTACTGACATGTAACCTACTTGTTGTGTGTTTGTACTGACGTGACCTACTTGATGTGTGTTTGTACTGACATGTGACCTACTTGATGTGTGTTTGTACTGACATGTAACCTACTTGGTGTGTGTTTGTACTGACATGTGACCTACTTGTTGTGTGTTTGTACTGACATGTAACCTACTTGGTGTGTGTTTGTACTGACATGTGACCTACTTGTTGTGTGTTTGTACTGACATGTGACCTACTTGGTGTGTGTATGTACTGACATGTAACCTACTTCTTGTGTGTTTGTACTGACATGTAACCTACTTGATGTGTGTTTGTACTGACATGTGACCTACTTGTTGTGTGTTTGTACTGACATGTGACCTACTTGTTGTGTGTACTGACATGTAACCTACTTGTTGTGTGTTTGTACTGACATGTAACCTACTTGGTGTGTGTATGTACTGACATGTGACCTACTTGGTGTGTGTATGTACTGACATGTGACCTACTTGGTGTGTGTATGTACTGACATGTGACCTACTTGGTGTGTGTATGTACTGACATGTGACCTACTTGGTGTGTGTATGTACTGACATGTGACCTACTTGGTGTGTGTATGTACTGACATGTGACCTACTTGGTGTGTGTATGTACTGACATGTGACCTACTTGGTGTGTGTATGTACTGACATGTGACCTACTTGGTGTGTGTATGTACTGACATGTGACCTACTTGGTGTGTGTATGTACTGACATGTGACCTACTTGGTGTGTGTATGTACTGACATGTATGTGTAACTGATAGATGCACACACACTACATGTTAATGATTTTAAATATATGTATTTTGTCTGTAATGTCTGTTGTTATGTCCGACCCCAGTAAGACTGTCTCCATTGACGTCGACTAATGGGGATCCTAATAAATCAAATCTCAGATGCCAATGATACATCTCGCATTTAGACTGTTAGCTTAAACCAAGACCTAATTGTTTCTTCTCAGGCCCTTGACTACTGTCACAGTATGGGGATCATGCACAGAGATGTCAAGCCACACAATGTGATGATTGATCATGAACACAGAAAGGTATGGATTCAGGCTCCTCCTTTCATTCATTCTGTTACTATAGCTTGGATCACTACCATAATTAACCAGCCCACTTTGTTAGACGTTTTTGTTTCCTTATTGTTGCTTATTGTAAAGTGTCTTTGGGTTTTAGAAAAGCTCTATATAAGACCTGTGTATTAATATTGTTATTATCATAGAACTAGAACTCAGAATTAGGAATTAGAACTTATTAACTAAAAAAACACAGGCAATAATGACTATTCTCTTGTAGCTCCGCCTGATCGACTGGGGCTTGGCAGAGTTCTACCACCCTAACCAGGAGTACAATGTGAGAGTGGCCTCGCGCTACTTCAAAGGACCTGAGCTGCTCGTAGACTACCAGGTGAGACCACTCAATACAGTCTGACAAGACTAGTTATAAACATGAAACAAACTATAGTAGCATGTCATTAATGTAGTTATAATAATGTAGGTGTAAGTTGGTACAGTAATGTAGTCATTGTTGTTTTAAGCACAGCGCTCACCCCCCCCCCTCTCTCTTTATGTCAGATGTATGACTACAGTTTAGACATGTGGAGTTTGGGCTGTATGTTGGCCAGCATGATCTTCAGGAAGGAGCCTTTCTTCCATGGACACGACAACTACGACCAGGTAGAATTGTCTCTCATGATGCTGATCACTTTGTCTTGATATTGAATCCTGGTGCACCAGTCTCTACTACAACAGCACTGATTTGAGCTATCAAGTGGATGTCTTGTTGCTCTCTTAGTTGACTGCCAGTTGAATTGCAACTTTCTGTAGGATTACAAGTAAGTATTTTGGTTGAGTGTTTTGGTTTATCTACAATCAGGCGAGAAGAATTGAGTCTCTCAGTGCTGATGAACAACCCTGAAACAATCAAGTTGATCATGATGAGACGACAGTCTTTACAAGGCTGATGGTTGATATTTAGTGCATACTTCTAGCCCCCTTACTTGACTGAAACAATGTGTTGATCATGATGAGACGACAGTCTTTACAACACGGCTGATGGTTGATATTTATTGAAAACTTCTAGCCCTCTTACTTGACTGAAACTATGTGTTGATCATGATGAGACGACAGTCTTTACACGGCTGATGGTTGATATTTAGTGCATACTTCTAGCCCCCTTACTTGACTGAAACAATGTGTTGATCATGATGAGACGACAGTCTTTACAAGGCTGATGGTTGATATTTAGTGCATACTTCTAGCCCCCTTACTTGACTGAAACAATGTGTTGATCATGATGAGACGACAGTCTTTACAACACGGCTGATGGTTGATATTTATTGAAAACTTCTAGCCCTCTTACTTGACTGAAACAATGTGTTGATCATGATGAGACGACAGTCTTTACAAGGCTGATGGTTGATATTTAGTGCATACTTCTAGCCCCCTTACTTGACTGAAACAATGTGTTGATCATGATGAGACGACAGTCTTTACACGGCTGATGGTTGATATTTAGTGCATACTTCTAGCCCTCTTACTTGACTGAAACAATGTGTTGATCATGATGAGACGACAGTCTTTACAACACGGCTGATGGTTGATATTTAGTGCATACTTCTAGCCCTCTTACTTGACTGAAACAATATGTTGATCATGATGAGACGACAGTCTTTACACGGCTGATGGTTGATATTTAGTGCATACTTCTAGCCCCCTTACTTGACTGAAACAATGTGTTGATCATGATGAGACGACAGTCTTTACAAGGCTGATGGTTGATATTTAGTGCATACTTCTAGCCCTCTTACTTGACTGAAACAATGTGTTGATCATGATGAGACGACAGTCTTTACAACACGGCTGATGGTTGATATTTAGTGCATACTTCTAGCCCCCTTACTTGACTGAAACAATGTGTTGATCATGATGAGACGACAGTCTTTACAACACGGCTGATGGTTGATATTTATTGAAAACTTCTAGCCCTCTTACTTGACTGAAACAATGTGTTGATCATGATGAGACGACAGTCTTTACAAGGCTGATGGTTGATATTTAGTGCATACTTCTAGCCCCCTTACTTGACTGAAACAATGTGTTGATCATGATGAGATGACAGTCTTTACAAGGCTGATGGTTGATATTTAGTGCATACTTCTAGCCCCCTTACTTGACTGAAACAATGTGTTGATCATGATGAGACGACAGTCTTTACAACACGGCTGATGGTTGATATTTAGTGCATACTTCTAGCCCCCTTACTTGACTGAAACAATGTGTTGATCATGATGAGACGACAGTCTTTACAAGGCTGATGGTTGATATTTAGTGCATACTTCTAGCCCCCTTACTTGACTGAAACAATGTGTTGATCATGATGAGACGACAGTCTTTACAAGGCTGATGGTTGATATTTAGTGCATACTTCTAGCCCCCTTACTTGACTGAAACAATGTGTTGATCATGATGAGACGACAGTCTTTACAACACAGCTGATGGTTGATATTTAGTGCATACTTCTAGCCCCCTTACTTGACTGAAACAATGTGTTGATCATGATGAGACGACAGTCTTTACAAGGCTGATGGTTGATATTTAGTGCATACTTCTAGCCCCCTTACTTGACTGAAACAATGTGTTGATCATGATGAGACGACAGTCTTTACAAGGCTGATGGTTGATATTTAGTGCATACTTCTAGCCCCCTTACTTGACTGAAACAATGTGTTGATCATGATGAGACGACAGTCTTTACAAGGCTGATGGTTGATATTTAGTGCATACTTCTAGCCCCCTTACTTGACTGAAACAATGTGTTGATCATGATGAGACGACAGTCTTTACAAGGCTGATGGTTGATATTTAGTGCATACTTCTAGCCCCCTTACTTGACTGAAACAATGTGTTGATCATGATGAGACGACAGTCTTTACAAGGCTGATGGTTGATATTTAGTGCATACTTCTAGCCCCCTTACTTGACTGAAACAATGTGTTGATCATGATGAGACGACAGTCTTTACAACACGGCTGATGGTTGATATTTAGTGCATACTTCTAGCCCTCTTACTTGACTGAAACAATGTGTTGATCATGATGAGACGACAGTCTTTACAACACGGCTGATGGTTGATATTTAGTGCATACTTCTAGCCCCCTTACTTGACTGAAACAATGTGTTGATCATGATGAGACGACAGTCTTTACAACACGGCTGATGGTTGATATTTAGTGCATACTTCTAGCCCTCTTACTTGACTGAAACAATGTGTTGATCATGATGAGACGACAGTCTTTACAACACGGCTGATGGTTGATATTTAGTGCATACTTCTAGCCCTCTTACTTGACTGAAACAATGTGTTGATCATGATGAGACGACAGTCTTTACAAGGCTGATGGTTGATATTTAGTGCATACTTCTAGCCCTCTTACTTGACTGAAACAATGTGTTGATCATGATGAGACGACAGTCTTTACAACACGGCTGATGGTTGATATTTAGTGCATACTTCTAGCCCCCTTACTTGACTGAAACAATGTGTTGATCATGATGAGACGACAGTCTTTACAACACGGCTGATGGTTGATATTTAGTGCATACTTCTAGCCCCCTTACTTGACTGAAACAATGTGTTGATCATGATGAGACGACAGTCTTTACAACACGGCTGATGGTTGATATTTAGTGCATACTTCTAGCCCTCTTACTTGACTGAAACAATGTGTTGATCATGATGAGACGACAGTCTTTACAACACGGCTGATGGTTGATATTTAGTGCATACTTCTAGCCCCCTTACTTGACTGAAACAATGTGTTGATCATGATGAGATGACAGTCTTTACAAGGCTGATGGTTGATATTTAGTGCATACTTCTAGCCCCCTTACTTGACTGAAACAATGTGTTGATCATGATGAGACGACAGTCTTTACAAGGCTGATGGTTGATATTTAGTGCATACTTCTAGCCCCCTTACTTGACTGAAACAATGTGTTGATCATGATGAGACGACAGTCTTTACAAGGCTGATGGTTGATATTTAGTGCATACTTCTAGCCCCCTTACTTGACTGAAACAATGTGTTGATCATGATGAGACGACAGTCTTTACAAGGCTGATGGTTGATATTTAGTGCATACTTCTAGCCCCCTTACTTGACTGAAACAATGTGTTGATCATGATGAGACGACAGTCTTTACAACACGGCTGATGGTTGATATTTAGTGCATACTTCTAGCCCTCTTACTTGACTGAAACAATGTGTTGATCATGATGAGACGACAGTCTTTACAACACGGCTGATGGTTGATATTTAGTGCATACTTCTAGCCCCCTTACTTGACTGAAACAATGTGTTGATCATGATGAGACGACAGTCTTTACAACACGGCTGATGGTTGATATTTAGTGCATACTTCTAGCCCTCTTACTTGACTGAAACAATGTGTTGATCATGATGAGACGACAGTCTTTACAACACGGCTGATGGTTGATATTTAGTGCATACTTCTAGCCCTCTTACTTGACTGAAACAATGTGTTGATCATGATGAGACGACAGTCTTTACAAGGCTGATGGTTGATATTTAGTGCATACTTCTAGCCCTCTTACTTGACTGAAACAATGTGTTGATCATGATGAGACGACAGTCTTTACAACACGGCTGATGGTTGATATTTAGTGCATACTTCTAGCCCCCTTACTTGACTGAAACAATGTGTTGATCATGATGAGATGACAGTCTTTACAAGGCTGATGGTTGATATTTAGTGCATACTTCTAGCCCCCTTACTTGACTGAAACAATGTGTTGATCATGATGAGACGACAGTCTTTACAAGGCTGATGGTTGATATTTAGTGCATACTTCTAGCCCCCTTACTTGACTGAAACAATGTGTTGATCATGATGAGACGACAGTCTTTACAAGGCTGATGGTTGATATTTAGTGCATACTTCTAGCCCCCTTACTTGACTGAAACAATGTGTTGATCATGATGAGACGACAGTCTTTACAAGGCTGATGGTTGATATTTAGTGCATACTTCTAGCCCCCTTACTTGACTGAAACAATGTGTTGATCATGATGAGACGACAGTCTTTACAACACGGCTGATGGTTGATATTTAGTGCATACTTCTAGCCCTCTTACTTGACTGAAACAATGTGTTGATCATGATGAGACGACAGTCTTTACAACACGGCTGATGGTTGATATTTAGTGCATACTTCTAGCCCCCTTACTTGACTGAAACAATGTGTTGATCATGATGAGACGACAGTCTTTACAACACGGCTGATGGTTGATATTTAGTGCATACTTCTAGCCCTCTTACTTGACTGAAACAATGTGTTGATCATGATGAGACGACAGTCTTTACAACACGGCTGATGGTTGATATTTAGTGCATACTTCTAGCCCTCTTACTTGACTGAAACAATGTGTTGATCATGATGAGACGACAGTCTTTACAAGGCTGATGGTTGATATTTAGTGCATACTTCTAGCCCTCTTACTTGACTGAAACAATGTGTTGATCATGATGAGACGACAGTCTTTACAACACGGCTGATGGTTGATATTTAGTGCATACTTCTAGCCCCCTTACTTGACTGAAACAATGTGTTGATCATGATGAGACGACAGTCTTTACAACACGGCTGATGGTTGATATTTAGTGCATACTTCTAGCCCCCTTACTTGACTGAAACAATGTGTTGATCATGATGAGACGACAGTCTTTACAACACGGCTGATGGTTGATATTTAGTGCATACTTCTAGCCCTCTTACTTGACTGAAACAATGTGTTGATCATGATGAGACGACAGTCTTTACAACACGGCTGATGGTTGATATTTAGTGCATACTTCTAGCCCCCTTACTTGACTGAAACAATGTGTTGATCATGATGAGATGACAGTCTTTACAAGGCTGATGGTTGATATTTAGTGCATACTTCTAGCCCCCTTACTTGACTGAAACAATGTGTTGATCATGATGAGACGACAGTCTTTACAAGGCTGATGGTTGATATTTAGTGCATACTTCTAGCCCCCTTACTTGACTGAAACAATGTGTTGATCATGATGAGACGACAGTCTTTACAAGGCTGATGGTTGATATTTAGTGCATACTTCTAGCCCCCTTACTTGACTGAAACAATGTGTTGATCATGATGAGACGACAGTCTTTACAACACGGCTGATGGTTGATATTTAGTGCATACTTCTAGCCCCCTTACTTGACTGAAACAATGTGTTGATCATGATGAGACGACAGTCTTTACAAGGCTGATGGTTGATATTTAGTGCATACTTCTAGCCCTCTTACTTGACTGAAACAATGTGTTGATCATGATGAGACGACAGTCTTTACAACACGGCTGATGGTTGATATTTAGTGCATACTTCTAGCCCTCTTACTTGACTGAAACAATGTGTTGATCATGATGAGACGACAGTCTTTACAACACGGCTGATGGTTGATATTTAGTGCATACTTCTAGCCCTCTTACTTGACTGAAACAATGTGTTGATCATGATGAGACGACAGTCTTTACAACACGGCTGATGGTTGATATTTAGTGCATACTTCTAGCCCCCTTACTTGACTGAAACAATGTGTTGATCATGATGAGACGACAGTCTTTACAACACGGCTGATGGTTGATATTTAGTGCATACTTCTAGCCCTCTTACTTGACTGCCAGTTGAATTCCAGATTTAGGCCTTAGGCTTTTGTTTTAGTTTGTCTTCCCTCTGAAATGTTCTGTTTGTGTTTTACAGCTCGTACGGATTGCTAAAGTCCTCGGCACAGAGGACTTGTATGACTACATCGACAAGTACAACATTGAACTAGACCCGCGGTTTAATGACATTCTGGGCAGGTAAGAATATCCAACATTTCATCCTCAGATTACTTCAACAGAACTGGGCTTCAGAATGTATTACTAAATGGTCCAAATACACAATGTGAATGTCAATTTATACCTGACCCCTGCCTTGAGTAATTCAGGTTGATAATGCCCAATATATTGACCCATTTAACAGAAAGAGTTGAACGGCAAAAGCCCCTCAGACATGACAATTTAACAGAGTACTCATGGGTACAATCCATTTGGCCACCAGTCTCTTTCCATCTATTCATATGACTTGTTCATTTTTTTGTTGTCTCCTTTTCCCCCAAACTTCTTGAGAGAACTTTGTGAGTCTACACTCTGAGTGAACGTTGACTTGATTTTATGTATTGACCTCTCTCTCCTGGTCCATTCTCCAGACACTCCCGTAAGAGGTGGGAGAGGTTTGTGCACAGTGAGAACCAGCACCTGGTGAGCACCGAGGCTCTGGACTTTCTGGACAAGCTGCTGCGTTACGACCACAACGCTCGCCTCACGGCCCGGGAGGCCATGGAACACCCCTACTTCTGTGAGTTTCCCCTCCGCCTCCACTCAGACTTCTGTGAGTTTCCCCTCCGCCTCCACTCAGACTTCTGTGAGTTTCCCCTCCGCCTCCACTCAGACTTCTGTGAGTTTCCCCTCCGCCTCCACTCAGACTTCTGTGAGTTTCCCCCTCCGCCTCCACTCAGACTTCTGTGAGTTTCCCCTCCGCCTCCACTCAGACTTCTGTGAGTTTCCCCTCCGCCTCCACTCAGACTTCTGTGAGTTTCCCCCTCCGCCTCCACTCAGACTTCTGTGAGTTTCCCCTCCGCCTCCACTCAGACTTCTAGATAGAGGCCTGCTGCATAAGACGCCTAACTGAATGTTTAAGTGCTAGAATCCTCGCTTGATCTTAAGATTGTGGTGCTAAATTATGCCTCAATACAATACACTTTTCTTTTTTAATTACTTGCTAAAAGAAGAAGGTTCATATTGAGTGGATTCTCTTGCAGCCATTGAACACATTGAAGCAGAAGGCTTTTTAACAGATACTTACAGTTTCTTCAGAGGAGTTCATGTGACTACAGTATACATTTGACATTTTAGCCCTTTTAGCCGATGCTCTTATCCACAGCGACTTACAATTAGTGCATTCATCTCAAGATGTATTGTCGTCTCACCAAGTTATCACAATCATATCAAGTACACTTTCCCTCGAAGTGTGGGTGGGAGGGCTAATAGACCAGAGGTGGCGGAACGGAGGGCTCGGGTTGGGATGTAGGGTTTTCAAATAAGCCTGATGGTAGGGAAGGACAGTTCCTCTTGCTGCTGCGTAGGCAAGCATCAGGGTCTTGGAGATGATGCCAGCTTCGACTGGAAGCAAGTGGCGTGTGCGGAGGAACCAGGTGACATGGGACACCTAGGTCAGAGATGACACGCTCAGACACGTCTGTTCTTGACGTCAGAGAGTTTGAGTGTTGCTATCATAGCTGTCGGTGGATTGGGTTAATGAGTGTTGGTATCATAGCTGTCGGTGGATTGGGTTAATGAGTGTTGGTATCATAGCTGTCGGTGGATTGTGTTAATGAGTGTTGGTATCATAGCTGTCGGTGGATTGTGTTAATGAGTGTTGGTATCATAGCTGTCGGTGGATTGTGTTAATGAGTGTTGCTATCATAGCTGTCGGTGGATTGTGTTAGTGAGTGTTGGTATCATAGCTGTCGGTGGATTGGGTTAATGAGTGTTGCTATCATAGCTGTCGGTGGATTGTGTTAGTGAGTGTTGGTATCATAGCTGTCGGTGGATTGTGTTGGTATCATAGCTGTCGGTGGATTGTGTTGGTATCATAGCTGTCGGTGGATTGTGTTAATGAGTGTTGGTATCATAGCTGTCGGTGGATTGGGTTAATGAGTGTTGGTATCATAGCTGTCGGTGGATTGTGTTAATGAGTGTTGGTATCATAGCTGTCGGTGGATTGTGTTAATGAGTGTTGCTATCATAGCTGTCGGTGGATTGTGTTAGTGAGTGTTGGTATCATAGCTGTCGGTGGATTGGGTTAATGAGTGTTGCTATCATAGCTGTCGGTGGATTGTGTTAGTGAGTGTTGGTATCATAGCTGTCGGTGGATTGTGTTAATGAGTGTTGCTATCATAGCTGTCGGTGGATTGTGTTAATGGGTGTTGGTATCATAGCTGTCGGTGGATTGTGTTAATGAGTGTTGGTATCATAGCTGTCGGTGGATTGTGTTAGTGAGTGTTGGTATCATAGCTGTCGGTGGATTGGGTTAATGAGTGTTGCTATCATAGCTGTCGGTGGATTGTGTTAGTGAGTGTTGGTATCATAGCTGTCGGTGGATTGTGTTGGTATCATAGCTGTCGGTGGATTGTGTTGGTATCATAGCTGTCGGTGGATTGTGTTAATGAGTGTTGGTATCATAGCTGTCGGTGGATTGGGTTAATGAGTGTTGGTATCATAGCTGTCGGTGGATTGTGTTAATGAGTGTTGGTATCATAGCTGTCGGTGGATTGTGTTAATGAGTGTTGCTATCATAGCTGTCGGTGGATTGTGTTAGTGAGTGTTGGTATCATAGCTGTCGGTGGATTGGGTTAATGAGTGTTGCTATCATAGCTGTCGGTGGATTGTGTTAGTGAGTGTTGGTATCATAGCTGTCGGTGGATTGTGTTAATGAGTGTTGCTATCATAGCTGTCGGTGGATTGTGTTAATGAGTGTTGGTATCATAGCTGTCGGTGGATTGTGTTAATGAGTGTTGGTATCATAGCTGTCGGTGGATTGTGTTAATGAGTGTTGGTATCATAACTGTCGGTGGATTGGGTTAATGAGTGTTGGTATCATAGCTGTCGGTGGATTGTGTTAGTGAGTGTTGGTATCATAGCTGTCGGTGGATTGGGTTAATGAGTGTTGGTATCATAGCTGTCGGTGGATTGTGTTAATGAGTGTTGGTATCATAGCTGTCGGTGGATTGTGTTAGTGAGTGTTGGTATCATAGCTGTCGGTGGATTGGGTTAATGAGTGTTGCTATCATAGCTGTCGGTGGATTGTGTTAGTGAGTGTTGGTATCATAGCTGTCGGTGGATTGTGTTGGTATCATAGCTGTCGGTGGATTGTGTTGGTATCATAGCTGTCGGTGGATTGGGTTGGTATCATAGCTGTCGGTGGATTGGGTTAATGAGTGTTGGTATCATAGCTGTCGGTGGATTGTGTTGGTATCATAGCTGTCGGTGGATTGGGTTAATGAGTGTTGCTATCATAGCTGTCGGTGGATTGTGTTAGTGAGTGTTGGTATCATAGCTGTCGGTGGATTGGGTTAATGAGTGTTGCTATCATAGCTGTCGGTGGATTGTGTTAATGAGTGTTGGTATCATAGCTGTCGGTGGATTGTGTTAGTGAGTGTTGGTATCATAGCTGTCGGTGGATTGGGTTAATGAGTGTTGCTATCATAGCTGTCGGTGGATTGTGTTAGTGAGTGTTGGTATCATAGCTGTCGGTGGATTGGGTTAATGAGTGTTGCTATCATAGCTGTCGGTGGATTGTGTTAATGAGTGTTGGTATCATAGCTGTCGGTGGATTGGGTTAATGAGTGTTGATTTAGAAGATATCTGATTGTCTCTCTCTCTCTCTGATGCCAGACTCCGTTGTTAAAGATCAGGGAAGGGGCAGCACTCCTGGAGGAATAGTTACCAGCTCCACTCCAGTCAGCTCTTCCAGTATGATGGCAGGTAAGTCATCCAACACTGCATTTTGGTCTTTGGTCAAAAGTAGTGCACTATTTAGGGTATAGGGTGCTATTGGGCCCTATCAAAAGTAGTGCACTCTTTAGGGTATAGGGTGCCACTCCCTGGGAAGATGTGCTGTTATCATTACACTTTGTATATTGTTTGAATGGTTTCCCAACACCAGTGTTTTATTTGTAATCTATGGTGAGTACTCCTGACTAGGGCTGTTGCAGTGATCATATTACCGGCAGTCAAATTCCACATGACCGTTTAGTCACAGTAATTAGACTTCTCCAAGCTCTAATGCTGCTGCTGGTCATTAGTAGCCTACCAAACTTGCTAACTGCCTGGTACTCCGCACTCTATTGTCCCTCTAATCACTCTGACATCAATGCAAATGTAATCGAAAATCTAATTAAACATTTCATGGGAGCTCATGGTGCGCAACATTTCTGTAGGCTATGCAATTGTGCGAGAAAACAGAGTGATGGCCTCTACTAAATAGAGGAGGATCCCGTCAGCTTTCTATAGGCTAGGCCTACTTTATTTCTCAACTTTCCTAATATTAAGCACATAGTTTATATTTACAACATTTATTTACATTTTCATGCCAGCCAGCCTACCTGGCTTTAGACCTGTCTAAAATAAATCATGGATTTATTGTGAGGATGTAGGCTATATTTATTAGACTTTTTACAATGTAAATGTCCCTAACATCTGCATCAGTGGCCTGAAGGCGATGTGTGGAAGCCAGAAGATGCTAAATGTGTTTGTTAATTAACGGTCAATTACCGTGAGACCAACAGTTATTTGCTTGACAATCACCGGCTGATTTCGTGACCGCCACAGCTCCTACTCCCTACTCCTGACCATAGATCACCCTGCTCTCTTCTTTTACTTCCTGTCAATAAGTGTACTGACAGTAGAAGTCATTGGTGAGAATGTGTCCACTATCTCTTCTAGGTATCACCTCCACAAAGGCACTGGCTAACAACGCTGGATCACCTGTCATTTCTGCCCCCAACACTCTGGCCCCACAAGTCCCAGCGGCCGGGGCACAGCCCTGAAACCTCCACCCCCTCCTCCCAGCGGCTGCCGGGGCACAGCCCTGAAACCTCCACCACCTCCTCCCAGCGGCTGCCGGGGCACAGCCCTGAAACCTCCACCACCTCCTCCCAGCGGCTGCCGGGGCACAGCCCTGAAACCTCCACCACCTCCTCCCAGCGGCTGCCGGGGCACAGCCCTGAAACCTCCACCACCTCCTCCCAGCGGCTGCCGGGGCACAGCCCTGAAACCTCCACCCCCTCCTCCCAGCGGCTGCCGGGGCACAGCCCTGAAACCTCCACCACCTCCTCCCAGCGGCTGCCGGGGCACAGCCCTGAAACCTCCACCCCCTCCTCCCAGCGGCCGGGGCACAGCCCTGAAACCTCCACCACCTCCTCCCAGCGGCTGCCGGGGCACAGCCCTGAAACCTCCTCCCAGCGGCTGCCGGGGCACAGCCCTGAAACCTCCACCCCCTCCTCCCAGCGGCTGCCGGGGCACAGCCCTGAAACCACCACCTCCTCATGGGACCTCCTCACCTATGTTTGTGTGGGCCCGTGGGTCGGTTCAGCCCACCCCACCCTCTACTATGTGTTGGCCTGGCCAGTGGGTTTCCTTTTTATTACGTTGAGAAGAATGACAGAGAAAAGATGTTGAAATTGCTTTTCCCTGTTCAGTTATATTTTGAGATCTGGACTTGACATCATGTTTTATTTGTCACACCTGTCTGGATGATTTGGTCTAGGAATTCTAATACAATGTAGACATGATGAAGAAGAAGAAGAGAATGGATAATAACATTTATTTTGTATGTCCCAAATATACAGTCTAGCTTGAAACAGTTTGTTTGGGGATTCCTGCTGTTGCAATACACTGAACCTGTAGACAACTTCACAAAACGAGACAGGTTTCTCTGATGTAGCCCCCACTTGGCAGTGCTGGATAGTTGCTCACACACTACTGTTAAGTGCAGGAGTTACCGGTGTTTTGAAGTTGTTAGAAGCTATCGTACTTGGATTGGACATCTGTAGATACTCTACAGTAACTGTTAGGTTGCATGCACCAAATGCTGACTATCACAGGGTCAATAGTTTGCCAATTTGGTGTTACTTTTACTTCTGTATACATGTTTGTTTGTTTTTTAATGCGGTCTCTTACACATGATTTTGAATACATAGGCAATTTTGTAACTTTTTGTTTTTATTTTGGGAGGAGTCTTATCACTTGCAAAAAAAAATCGACTTCATAAATAAACAATTTTAAACAGGCAGGTATGAATAGTCCTTTATCATTGTTTGTTTGCTGTTCTTTCTGTGAAATGTACAGACATTGATGCTGTAGAAACCCTGGGAAATATATGCACGGTTAGATTGGTGTAAAAGCAACACAGATTAATTTATTTCAACTAGCCCAGCCTAACGTATTATGTAATGGAGTCTAAACAACAAATGTTTTCTATTTTATTTAACCTTTATTTAACTAGGCTAGGCAGTTAAGAACAAATTCTTATTTGCAATGACGTCCTACCCCAGCCAAACCCTCCCCTAACCCGGATGACGCAGTGCCAATTGTGCGCCACCCTATGGGACTCCCGATCACGGCCGGTTGTGATACAGCCCGGGATCAAACCAGGGTCTGTAGTGACACCTCTAGCACTGAGAGGCAGTGCCTTAGACCACTGCGCCACTGAAGCTTAAATTCACTGGCACTAATGCCATGGAATTTGTAAAATATAAAACAGTTTGGACCTTGCAAACAGATTTAAGTGAGAATGAGTACTTTGGTGTTCAAGTTCAAGAAGGGGTAATTAATTGGGTTACTTCGCATTTTATTTGTCTCAAGGAAAAAAGCCCAAAAATGTTTCCCACACAACAGTATTACACACTGAGCATTGTTGCATGGTGACCTATCGCCACCTTCCTACTGCGTTGATACCAGGATATATTATTATTGATTTCCACTACTGCGTTGATACCAGGATATATTATTATTGATTTCCACTACGGTATTGATAACAGGATATGTTGTATTCTGTTCTATGAGTGATTTCAGCTGTTCATGTGCAGATTGAGATTTTAAAATCAAATTCACTATTGTCCTGAAATATGTTCTATTGGTTCTGGGGGGAGAGTCTGTAATTGATTGAATAGCCTATAATGTAAGGTAATATTCTGGTACCAAGGAAAAGTCTACTATATCACTGACATCAGTGTATGCACTAATAATGTATCTAAGCCCTGGATTGCTGACCCTCTCCTATTGGCCATTGAGAGGCTTTGAAGCCACCATATTGGCTCTCCCCAGTGGGAGCAGTCCTCCATAGGAATGAATGGAATTCTACAGTATTTCAATTCAATGTTTCAAGGAAAAAAAATGCATGTATTTATGTATTTTTTTTCTTGTGTGGACAGTAACGGTACTAAAAAAAACAACTATGGAAATGTTTTAATATATTTTTAATTTTGTATTTGTATGTTTAGCTCACATAATATTATTTAAAAGTATGTATGAAGGTGTCTGGAATAGAATAAAAATGTCACAAACGAATGTAGACATTAATACATGCATTTCTATAGCTACCAAAATAAAAGAAGTACAACGGAGAAGGAATACCAAGATGGCTTCAATAAAGCGCTCCCTGTTAGGCATCCAGAGTTTATACACAACATTGGAATGAATGCACATCGCACACATTCAGTGGCAACATTTGACATCAGCCACTGCTCGTGTTAACATTTGACATCAACTACAGTTGCACTGTTGCCGCTCAGTGAGTGTCTGCGGGAGACAGGGGTCGCCTCGGGCGGGGCGGAGACTGGCAGGTCTTCAACAGAACATGTGAAGTTATCTCGAAAGTTGCTCAATTTACTACTATCTAATTATTCAAAATGGGGAAGCTGGTTGTCATATCACTTTTTGTTGCTGCTTTATCAGCATTTCTTGGAGAGAGAATTATTAACTTAAAGTAGGCTGTGTTTATGTAGTTGTAGCTTTTTTTTAGCTGTAATAAAATTGCATGCTAGCTGTTATAGTAGCTAGCTAGCCAATTTAGTGTTTTTGCTAGCAACCTCAAAAAGTTGTTTTGTTGATAGCAAGCAATATAAGCCAACTAACCGGTTTTTCTATTTAACTTTCCTTTATTAGCCAGTGCTTTATTACTGAGTAATAATGGTTTGGGTTATTTTCACTTTTCTGAATTTATAAATTGAGAGATTGAGGGTCACTACATGTTGTTGACAAACAGCAATGCTGTGCGCCAAGCAAATCTGATCTCAATGCTCAAGTTACAGTAGTCTGAGGCTATACTAAATGTGATAGCTGTCTAGGCTATATTTAATGATTGTTTGTACATAGACACATAAAAATGCCCTAAGTCATAACTACAGTGTTAAAACTGCAGTGTTATTCTGTGTTATTATAACCATTTGAAGGGATGTAACTATGAACCTTATTTTACATGTTGCAGGAAAAGGACTCTTGCTTCCAGAAAGCTTGTCCAAACCCACCTCCCAAACTGCCATCCAATCAAAAGCCTTGGTATGTACAGTACACATGAATGTACAGGACATGGGGAACTTTAATAGTGCTGGCATGGATATAAAAGGCATGCCTTTCCATAAGCTCTATGCCACATGTTCAATGGTATTATATGAAGTAACTGGACAACGTTATTTGCCTGTAAAGCCGTATCTGAACACATGTGATTTGATTTCTGACAGAGTACGGATCAGAGGACCTCACAATACTTCCCAATGGACTTGCTATTATTAGCACTGTGAGTTACAACATTGACTTGGCCCTATATGAAACACGCAACATAAAAAATGTAGTCGTAAATAAATGTATTAGGCTATCAACATATCCTAATATTAATCTTAATATTATTGGAATTACTAGGGCTTGAAGGATCCTGTATTGCCGTCCTATTCAGATGACCCTGGAAAGATGTACACCCTTGATATGAGTGAAGATTCTAGGATGAAACCAGTGGAGCTCCGCATGGGGAGAGGCTTTGACCTGGACTCCTTCAATCCACATGGAATCAGTGTATACACAGATGAGACGGGTAAATAAAACCCATAAGCTGTGTCACAAATGGCACACTATTCCCTATAGGGCTCTGGTCAAAAGTAGTGCGCTATATGGGGAATAGGGTGCCATTTTGGGACGCAAACAGGTTTTGAAATGCATCTGCTGCTCTTCCCAATCGTCTCTTGTGTGAAAAGAGAACTGTCAAAAACACAAGACGGATCAATTGATTGAGCTGAATCTTTTCTCCACTTTCCAGATAACTCAGTATACCTGTTTGTGGTCAATCACCCTCAAAAGAAAACACAAGTGGAGATCTTTCTGTTTGTTGAGGAGGACCACTCCCTTGTCTATGTGAAAACCATAAAGCATGAATTCCTTCACAGGTATGCAAGAGCTAAAGTCATGTCATTGCTTCAAACCAATTTGGTTTGTTACCTAGATTGTCGGTAGAGTTTCATATTACAGCAGGGCTAAAAGTGTAAATTACATGGTAACAATATGGAAATGTAGCCTATCCTCTTAAACTTGGCTAAGACTGAGAGTTTGGAGAAATTAGGGATATTTGAACTGAGCACAAACTAATGATCATTTTTGTTTTGTCATATTATGCATCCAACAGTTCTTTAATATGCCATTTAGAGTAAATAGTGATTTAAGTTGATCTGTGGTTTTCTCTTAGTGTGAATGACATTGTGGCTGTGGGAGTGGAGAGCTTCTATGCCACCAATGATCACTATTTCAGTGGAGGCACTCTGAATACTCTGGAGGTACTTCTGGCTCAGCCCTGGTCTAACGTTGTGTATTACAGCCCTGAAGAGGTCAAAGTAGTGGCTGAGGGATTCTACATGGCCAATGGCATCAACATCTCACCTGACAAAAGGTACAATAATTAGATAAATAATGTATTCAACTTCTATAGCTCTATTCAAGTATTCAGTCCCGTGTAGCTCAGTTGGTAGAGCATGGCGCCTGGGTTGTGGGTTTGATTCCCATTGGTGACCAGTATGACACTTTTAAAAAAGAATAAAGTACTCAAATGTATGCACTCACTACTGTAAGTCGCTCTGTATAATGGTGTCTGATACACACAGTTCAATAATCCTGTCCATATGGGCAGTCAAACCTGTTACGTGTTTGATTATAGAGTGGATATCACATGTTGACATGATAAGGTCTGTTGATGTGATGTTATGTAACATATAACTATGTATGTTTTCATGTAGGCACATATATGTGGCTGACTTATTTGACCACAACATACATGTTTTGGAGCGACTGGAAAGCAATGGTTTGCAATGGTTTGGCCCCAGTAAAGGTAAAATATGTTTTACACCTGGTAAATAGTCAAATGGACTATTGAAACATGCTGCTCTGTTGAAAGCCTAAATCTGATGTGTTTATTCTCTCCCATTGCTTGTGTATCTGAATCCAGAATAGGCTCTTTAAAACTAATTTCATGATATTATTATTTTAAAAAGCATGAGCTGGCGCACACCCAAAGAAAATGATTTAGTGTAGAGGTGCTGACTAACGGCGAATAAACTATGTCTAAAAATATAGAGAGTCGCACACCGAATATATATAAAGTCCCAGTAATTTATTGGGTAAAAAAAACAATGTTTTGGCATTCACTGTGTCCTGAAGAAAGCACCCTGAAGAAGGCACCCTCTGCTCTCAGGCGCCCTGAAGAAGGCACAGTGATGCCGAAACGTTAGGTGTTTTACCCAATAAATTACTGGGAGTTTATATATATAGAGTGTGTGACTCTCTTTATTTTTATAGCATACGTGATATTATTCTTTGTCACCAGGTCGTGGAAGTGGGCTCTCTTGTTGACAACATTTATGTTGACCCTGAGACTGGCGACTTGTGGATAGGTTGTCACCCTAATGGCTGGAAACTATTTCGAAATGATCCTGAGGATCTTCCTGGATCTGAGGTTCGTACACCTGCCGTGTGCTATTGAAACTTCCTGAGTGAACTGCTTTCTGGATCATATACCAGCAGTGTATCTCTGTACTATACACCAATATTGTTTTCACATGTTCACGCCTCTACTATGCTATTGTAAAAGCTGCTGGACTACAGTACATTCCAACTACTGTACGAGAGGAAACACACAAGCGCAATGGACTTAGAGTGGATATGAACTGGACTTAAAGTGGTCTTAGAGTGGACTTAAAGTGGTCTTAGAGTGCACTTAGAGTGGACTTAGAGTGGACTTAAAGTGGTCTTAGAGTGGACTTAGAGTGGACTTAGAGTGGTCTTAGTGGACTTAGAGTGGACTTAGAGTGGACTTGGGGTGGACATGGACTGGACTTAAAGTGGTCTTAGAGTGGACATGAACTGGGCTTGGAGTGGACTTGGAGTGTATTCAGAGTGGATTTAGAGTGGACTTGGAGTGGTCTTGGAGTGGACATTGAGTGGACTTGGAGTGGACTTAAAGTGTACTTGGAGTGGACATTGAGTGGACTTAAAGTGGACTTGGACTGGACCTGGGGTGGGTGTCTTTCTCTGTAATGCTCACTGTCTGGTATACATCTACATTTCATGATATTGTTTTCACAGGTGATTCAGATTAAAGACATCCACTCTGAGAAGCCAGTGGTGACCCAGGTCTATGCTGATGATGGCAGTGTGCTCATAGGATCCTCTGTAGCAGCTCCCTACGGAGGAAAGCTTCTCATTGGAACAATCTACCAGAAAGCCTTGGTCTGTGATCTAGCCAAGGTAGACCAGTAGCCAATGCTTTATGTACAAAACAGGCTTCCGACGTGGGTTGTGGTCGGAAGAGTGCAAGTGTGCAACATACTGAATGTTGCAGATGGAAATGCAATGAATAGAGTTAACAAGATTCCTTACTCTATATGACAGGGAGGGATGTCTGTTCTACATAATATACAGTGGGGCAAAAAAATATTTTGTCAGCCACCAATTGTGCAAGTTCTCCCACTTAAAAAGATGAGAGAGGCCTGTAATTTTCATCATAGGTACACTTCAACTATGACAGACAAAATGAGAAAATCACATTGTAGGATTTTTAATGAATTTATTTGCAAATTATGGTGCAAAATAAGTATTTGGTCATTTTTCTGGCTCTCACAGACCTGTAACTTCTTCTTTAAGAGGCTGTATATCTAGCTGAAAATTCCTCAATGTTGTGCCATACTGAATTCTGCCGTGGCCTGTGGGGTTCAAGTTGATAAGTAAAAAAATATATTTTAAAGTTCATTCATTGCATGCTCTGTCTAATCACAGGAAGTTAGATTTGCAATAAAGTTGACAAAATGATATGTCAAAGATAACGCTGGTGCACTGAACAAGACCTGTAACAATACAATACATAGTAATGTTGTATAAAAGTTGATAAATGACAGGAGAAATGACTTGATAAGAATAATCTGACTGTTATTTTTTTTTGCCTAAAATGACATACCCAAATATAACTGCCTGTAGCTCAGGACCTGAAGCAAGGATATGCATATTATTGATACCATTTGAAAGGAAACACTTTGAAGTGTGTGGAAATGTGAAATTGATGTAGGAGAATATAACACATTAGATCTGGTAAAAGATAATACAAAGGGGGAAAAAAACATGTATTTTTTATTGCATCTTTGAAATGCAATAGAAAGGCCAATATCTCACTTAGGAGTCTAGGTGCAATTTCACTAGATGGCAGCAGTGTATGTACAAAGTTTTAGACTGATCCAATGAACCGTTGCATTACTGTTCAAAATGTTGTTTCAAGTCTGCCCAAATTTGCCGAATTGGTCAATTAACATAACTATAGAGAACATACAAAAATGATATGGTAATAAAAAATGTAAGTTTACACACTTCTAGGAATGTCATAAATTATGGATAATTAGCTTCCCTACAGAAAATACACCAACCTTCACACATCTAGATGTGATGTTTTTTAATATAAAAATGGATTTTATCAAACAAAACTAAGCTACATTTTATCTCTGGATGACAAATCAGAGCAAGATTCTGAATGTAAGTATGTTATTTACCTTCAGAGGTGAATATATCAAACCAGTTGCTGTGATAAAAAATGTTTTGTTGTTGTGCACTCTCCTCAAACAATAGCATGGTATTTTTTCACTGTAATGGCTACTGTAAATTGGACAGTGCAGTTAGATTAACAAACATTTAAGCTTTTTGCCCATATAAGACATGTCCTGGGAAATGTTCTTGTTACTAATGAAGAGGGTTAAACCAAGGCCTTATACCTTTTAAAGGGTTAATAAATTATCTTATGGTAAACTGTAAGGTCTCCTCTTCAGGAGACCTCTGTGTGTGTGTGTGTGTTAAAATCTGTTTTTGAGTGATGTGACCTTCAGACACTATCAGAAGGCGTCTACATTCAGACTCCTCCTGTCTGGATCCCACCGTGGTTATCTGGTTTTCTGAGAACACAAGGCTGTCACAGACCTGATGAAACCAGCCACCTATCAGAAGATACTTACACTCGTTCATACTTGTGATGACAGGTCAAGTTTCAGTTAAACCCACTTCTGAGCTTTTAATTGCTGATAAGATGGTTACTGCTGTCAGAGGGAGGTTAGATTTATTAAAATGTTGTTGCCAGGGAAACTCATGCAAGGAGGACTGGGAGAGGCTATATGAGTCTTACACATTTTGCAGAACTTGGGGAGAACTATTATGTACTGTTATACTGTACTCTGTACCAACTTCTGCCTACAATTGTATTACTAAAATGAGTATTTTAATACTTAAACTAAGAGTCTGTGTTTCCTTTCCATTACTAATGTATGTTTGATAATTATATAGACCTGATCATCTGTTGAAGAGATTGACCAACACTTACAGCGTCATGCTAATCACATTAGCGCTCTTTATTTCAACTGTCCCGTGGGGGGGACCGATCCCATAGAGGCAGTGGTGGAAAAAGTACCCAATTGTCATACTTGAGTAAAAGTACCTTAATAGAAAGTTACTCAAGTAAAAGGAAAAGTCTCCCAGTAAAATACTACTTGAGTAAAAGTCTAAAAGTATTTGGTTATAAATATACTTAAGTATCCAAAGTAAATGGAATTGCAAAAAAATATAGTTAAGTATCAAAAGAAAAAGTAGAAGTGTAAATCATTTCAAACTCCTTCTTTAAGCAAAGCAGACGGACCCATTTTCTTGTTTTTAAAATGTATGGATAGCCAGGGGCGCACTCCAACACTCAGGTATAATTTACGAAAGATGCATTTGTGTTTAGTGAGTCCGTCAAATCAGAGGCAGAAGGGATGACCATGTGTTGTCTTGATAAGTGTGTGAATTGGTCATTTTCCTGTCCTGCTAAGCTTTCAAAATGTAACTTTTGGGTGTTAGGTAAACTCAATGGAGTAAAAAGTACATTCTTTCTTTAGGAATGTAGTGTTAAAAGTTTTTAAAAAATATATCAATAGTAAAGTACAGATACCCCAAAAAATGACTTAAGTAGTACTTTAAAGTATGTTTACTTAAGTACTTTACACCCCTGCGTAGAGGTTAAAGTTCAATTACAGGTACATCTCACTGATTTGACATGGAAAACCAGTATTTTATGTTTTCTACCCTCTTTGTAAAGTGAACTAGATTCAGTTGTGATGTAACTGAATATTGTATTCTTCACAAGTGTGTTAACTTCTTTACATTAAATGCGGGCTGCTAATTTGGCGTGCAAGTCTCAACTGTTGTTTAGTTGTCAACTCATTTGTCTGAAAAGCAGCAAACAAGTGATGTGGACAATATCATTATCATGAACCCGGGGATCACAGTTTTAGGACTGCAGATTTGACCTCCCTCTAGGAATTGCTAAACTACAGCACGCCCCATGGTTCAACTGTGCAATTACACTCTGCCTGTACACAACACACCCACCTTTTGCACACGGATTTCATAACCTTTGACCAAGGGAAAGAGTTTGTCTGCCATGAAGTGGGTGCTTGTTACCATCTGCATTGCTGCATTGGCAGCTCTTTTGGGGCAAAGACTTCTTAAATTGAGGTAGGCTGCATGGTTGCTGAACATTTTAACATTATAGGGCATGTGTATCTTCTTTGGAATGTCTTCTTCGGAATCATGCTACATTTTCCTGATCAGAGTTTACAATATTGACCTGATTGGCATTGTCAACAGAGGCCTCAGACATTAAAAGTGATATTTGAAAAATAGGCTTTTAGCAACTTTGAAGTGAACTACTTTAGGTGAATTGAGCAGTGGTGTGAGAGTGTCAAAAGCTGAATTCAGAATGATCTGTGTTGCTCTTGCTTTCACACCAAAGTAATATTAACCGGGTTCTATTTGCAGTGAAATAGCCCTTGCCAACAGAGAAGTGCCTGTAAAACGCCTCCCCAACTGTCACCTATTAAAGAATATAGGTATGTCTGAACCAGTCCATTAAATTGTAATCATAATGACATTATAACAGTTCATGCTTTAATTAATACATATAGTATAGTTCTTCTATGTTTCACATCGGTGTGAGATAGATACCAATGTAATGTTGAAATAGCCTGTTCTACTTTGAGCCTGTTCCAGTTATTCCAGTAGGCTCAAAATAATGAGTCTTCTCAGTATGTGTGATGAGATCAGGCTGTATAACCGCTAGTTGGGCAAGTGTCAGGGCTGAAGTCCATTAGACTAATAGTCCAAGTATCAACGTGTCCCAGCATGCTTTGTTTGGTGTCATGATGATGATGTTATGTTTAATGAAGGCCTTTGGCCTATGGGATAAAAATAATACATTGATATAGGCTATTGCTAATGGTTTGTGGACAATCCTATATGTACAGAATATGGAGCAGAGGACTTCACCATACTTCGAGATGGACTGGCCATCATAAGCACCGTAAGTACAATCCATTGTCATGATGCGATCCTTCATGGCAAGTATATTCTGGTAAGGCACACTGAATAATTCAAATATTGTCCTCAATTCATAATATTGCCTGTTGAACATACCTCCCTCACACTGATGATAAAATAACTATTTTTACAGAATAAAACAGCTGTTTTTAATAATACAATACAGACAACCTATTGTATCCCAAACTGTACCCTATTCCCTACATAGTGCACTAATTTAGTCAAAAGTAGTGCACTATATAGGGAATAGGGTGACATTTAGGACTTTTGAGGACCCTGTCACTCATGTCAAATCAATACCACCACCCAGGGCTTGAAATATCCTGGAATGCCCTCCTTCTCTGATGACCCAGGGAAGATCTATACCCTGGACCTGTTGGACCCCAGACTGATCCCTGTGGAGCTGACAATCAAAGGAGACCTGGACCGGGACTCCTTCAACCCCCATGGAATCAGTGTCTACATTGACGAGACAGGTAAGGTATGGGAGATTTAGCTCTCACATATGAAATTAGTTTGTTTCAAAAACATAGGACATGTGGTAACTTCACAAAGTGGACCAGTGAGCTTTGTGTAATCACCCACCCAACCAATAAAATCCACAGCGTATATAGAGACACACTTTGACTGTGAATCTCTCTGCCAGACACTTTCCCTCATCAAGACCGGCTAGACCGTGATGGCCAGCTGTTTGATTCAACAACATACAAAAATGGAAATTACACAATATATGTTTATAATATATTTTATTAATAAAATATAAGTACAATATACAGTACCAGTCAAAAGTTTGGACACACCTGCTCATTCAAGGGTTTTTCTGTTTTTTAAAAACTATTTTCTACATTGTAGAGTAATAGAGAAGACATCACAACTATGAAATAACACATATTGAATCATGAGGTAACCAAAAAAGTGTTAAACATATCTAAATATATTTTAGATTCTTCAAATTAGTCACCCTTTGCCTTGATGACACACTTTGCACACTTTGGCATAAAGAAAAACCCTTGCATGAGTAGGTGTGTCCAAATATTTGACTGGTACTGTATAGCAAAACAGTGCAGTATACAGTAAAACAATACAGTATACAGTAAAACAATACAGTATACAGTAAAACAATACAGTATACAGTAAAACAATACAGTATACAGTAAAACAATACAGTATACAGTACAACAGTATACAGTAAAACAATACAGTATACAGTAAAACAATACAGTATACAGTACAACAATACAGTATACAGTACAACAATACAGTATACAGTAAAACAATACAGTATACAGTACAACAATACAGTATACAGTACAACAGTACACAGTAAAACAGTACAGTATAAAACATGTGTCAGCAATTATTCTAGTTACTCAAGTCAGAAATCGCAGCAAATTCCTCCATTCCAGACCAGATTATCCCAAATTGGAACACTCTTCAGACCATTGCCTATGGAATTATGAACACTACTATGTGTGTGTGTGTGTGTGTCTTCCCTGTCAATCAATAGAGAGCCTTAGACACCAGAGGAGACAGTAGAGGCGATATTTCTCACTGCTGAACTCCCATCTCCTTCCAGATAAAACCATCTATCTGTTTGTTGTCAATCACCCTCAACATTACACGAGCCAGGTAGAGATCTTTCTATTTGTCGAAGAGGACAACACCATTGTGCACCTGAAAACTATAAAGCATGATCTCCTTCATAGGTAGGTGTGAGATGTTTACATTTACATGATGTGGATGAACCACATTGGCTATGTACTGTACAGTATGACCAGTGAGAGTTCCACAGTGGTGTGTTTCTGCTTGGCTAACTCTGTATGTTTTTGCCCTTTACTCTCTCAGTGTGAATGACATTGTGGCTGTGGGAGTGGAGAGCTTCTATGCCACCAACGATCACTCCTATCCCAGTGCAGTGCTACACATGCTGGCTGTGTTCCTGGGTCTACCCTGGGCCGACGTGGTTTACTACAGCCCTGGAGGAGTGAAGGCAGTGGGCGATGGCTTCCTATCTGCTAACGGCATCAACATGTCACCCGACAAAAGGTGCCTTCTTTGTTTCCACAATTGTAGTAAAGTCTACACAATTGAGAATCCAACAGTTTAAAATGTACAACTTGGTTGTGCTCTTTGGAAGTGTGTTATGCAGTAAAATAATAAATGTGTTCTTCCCCCCCACAGGTATCTATACGTGTCTGCTATTTTGGACCATGAGATTGCTGTTTTTGAGATAAAGAAAAACAAAGACTTGGTACATGTCAAGGTAAAACTTTTTCACTACATCAAATATGAACGCAAACTTCTTTACGGGCATAATATTATATTTAGTATTGTTTCTAGAGATGGTCCAACCGCTGTAATACAATCAGCCATCACATTCCTAATGATGTCTGTCTCCAACCAGTCTGTAGCCGTTGGGTCTCTCTGTGACAACATCGAGGTGGACCATGTAACAGGTGACCTATGGCTGGGTTGTCACCCTAATGGAGCAAAGGTAGCAGTATATGACCCTGAGGATCTACCTGGATCTGAGGTTAGTACGTCATTTACCATGTCCTCTCTAGTTCTATTATATTATAGGAATAAATTCACTCTGATCTCAGTTCCAAATGGCACCCTATTCCCTATAGCAGTAGTTCCCACACTTTTTATAGTCCCGTACCCCTTCAAACATTCAACCTCCAGCTGCGTACCCCCCCTCTAGCACCAGGGTCAGCACACTCTCAAATGTTGTTTTTTTGCCACCATTGTAAGCCTGCCAAACACACACTATACGATACATTTATTAAACATAAGAATGAGTGTGAGTTTCTGTAACAACCCGGCTCGTGGGAAGTGACAAAGAGCTCTTATAGGACCAGGGCACAAATAATAATATAATAATAGTCAATCATTTTGCTTTTTATTTAACCATCTTAGATATTAAACCTTATTTGTTCATTGAAAATTGTGAATAACTCACCACAGGTTAATGAGAAAGGTGTGCTTGAAAGGATGCACATAACTCTGCAATGTTGGGTTGTATTGGAGAGAGTCTCAGTCTTAAATCATTTTCCACACACAATCTGTGCCTTTATTTAGTTTTCATACTAATGAGGGCCGAGAATCCACTCTCACATAGGTACGTGGTTGCAAAGGGCATCAGTGTTTTAACTGCACGATTTGCCAAGGCAGGATATTCTGAGCGCAGCCAAATCCAGAAATCTGGCAGTGGTTTCTGATTAAATAAAATCTTCACAGAACCACTTGTTGCAATGTTTATGAGTCTCTCTTGTTCAGATATCGGTAATTGGACTGGAGGCAGGGCATGTAAGTGGACTGGAGGCAGGGCATGAAAGTGGACTGGAGGCAGGGCATGTAAGTGGACTGGAGGCAGGGCATGAAAGTGGACTGGAGGCAGGACATGAAAGTGGACTGGAGGCAGGGCATGAAAGTGGACTGGAGGCAGGGCATGTAAGTGGACTGGAGGCAGGGCATGTAAGTGGACTGGAGGCAGGGCATGTAAGTGGACTGGAGGCAGGGCATGTAAGTGGACTGGAGGCAGGGCATGTAAGTGGACTGGAGGCAGGGCATGTAAGTGGACTGGAGGCAGGGCATGTAAGTGGACTGGAGGCAGGGCATGTAAGTGGACTGGAGGCAGGGCATGTAAGTGGACTGGAGGCAGGGCATGTAAGTGGACTGGAGGCAGGGCATGTAAGTGGACTGGAGGCAGGGCATGTAAGTGGACTGGAGGCAGGGCATGTAAGTGGACTGGAGGCAGGGCATGAAAGTGGACTGGAGGCAGGGCATGTAAGTGGACTGGAGGCAGGGCATGTAAGTGGACTGGAGGCAGGGCATGTAAGTGGACTGGAGGCAGGGCATGTAAGTGGACTGGAGGCAGGGCATGTAAGTGGACTGGAGGCAGGGCATGTAAGTGGACTGGAGGCAGGGCATGTAAATGGACTGGAGGCAGGGCATGTAAGTGGACTGGAGGCAGGGCATGAAAGGGATAACCAATCCAGTTGTTTGTGTCATCCGTTTCGGGAAAGTACCTGTGCGTAATTTCACACCCAACTCACTCAGGTGCTTCGCTATATCACATCACCAGTTTGGGAATACCTGCCCTATAGAGTATACTCCCTATGGGCCTTGGCCAAAAGTAGTGCAGTGCACTGTATAGGGAATAGACTGCCATTTGGGACACAGCCCATGTACCAAAAGCTTTAATTGGTTTTCTTTATCATAATTTGTTTTATAGGTCATTAGGATTCAGGACATCCACTATGAGAAGCCAGTGGTGACTCAGGTCTATGCTGATGATGGCAGTGTGCTCATAGGATCCTCTGTAGCAGCTCCCTATGAAGGAAAGCTTCTCATAGGAACAGTCTACCACAAAGCCCTGGTCTGTGATCTGAAGTAGCCAATGATTCCTTCCAGACATCTGATTTCCAAAGTCTGTGTGTGTATATATAGATGCAGTAATGACACTCAAACTGTATTGTTCTCAAAGTCTGTGCTGTTTCTGTATAGTACATCTTGTCTGGTGTAATATGATTGAAAAGTATAAATATTCCACATGGTTGCCACAATATAACACTGCAATTGCTGTGATGCATGGCATGTGTAATTATGTTAAATGATAAGAGGCCGTCTGCGCTCTTTTAAGTTCCTTAGTACTCAATAGTGTCTGTTCCAGGTGCGTAGGAGTCAAAATAAGAATACTGGAAAAGATGAGAGACCTGCACACTGTCGAAAATGGTGGACTATTTGTATTGATTAAACAGTTATATTTCATTATTTTACTTTGACATATTGTTGATCATCGGTCTTTGGGGGAATGTTTTTCGGGGGGGGGGGGGGGGGGGGGGTAATGACAAAGCAAAAAATACAAAATGATTCTATATCTCATATCTCCTTTTTCAAGTCCACTACCACTACATCTACTCATATAAAAAACATGGAAATTGCATAGAAACTCATGTAAACTTTATTTCTGAACGCAGTTTGTAACAATAGACAAACTACATTGCTTTCAGTTTCTCATTTTAGAGTCAGGTAAATCACACTGGCAGCTCTAAGGAGTCCATTGTTTGCTATATTTTCCTTCTTTTACTTTTCCCACAGACCAAAATGTGTGTTTAACATCGAGATAAAGATAACAGAGAAGACAGGAAGTTGTCCAGACTGTGTTCATGATCTTAGGTCTTGATAATCTTGGGTCATACATTTCACTGATCACGATGTTAAGGAAAACCGTTGAAAATGTGTTTCCACTCCTCACCACAGGGGAATGTGACCAATCCTAACTCTGCCATAGTCTCTGGTTGTCCCAGGACCTTGTTATGATGCTTCTACATCATTCAGTTCAGATGGATAAAAAGGTGTGATGGGGTGATAAATAAAAAGGTGTGATGGGGTGATAAATAAAAAGGTGTGATGGGGTGATACATTAAAAGGTGTGATGGGGTGATAAATTAAAAGGTGTGATGGGGTGATAAATTAAAAGGTGTGATGAGGATGATAAATTAAAAGGTGTGATGGGGGATAAATTAAAAGGTGTGATGGGTGATAAATTAAAAGGTGTGATGGGGATGATAAATTAAAAGGTGTGATGGGGGATAAATTAAAAGGTGTGATGGGTGATAAATTAAAAGGTGTGATGGGGGATGATAAATTAAAAGGTGTGATGGGGTGATAAATTAAAAGGTGTGATGGGTGATAAATTAAAAGGTGTAATGGGGGATGATAAGTTAAAAGGTGTGATGGGGGTGATAAATTAAAAGGTGTGATGGGGGGTGATAAATAAAAAGGTGTGATGGGGTGATAAATTAAAAGGTGTGATGGGGGATGATAAATAAAAAGGTGTGATGGGGTGATAAATTAAAAGGTGTGATGGGTGATAAATTAAAAGGTGTGATGGGGGATGATAAATTAAAAGGTGTGATGAGGGATGATAAATTAAAAGGTGTGATGAGGGATGATAAATTAAAAGGTGTGATGGGGGTGATAAATGAAAAGGTGTGATGGGGTGATAAATTAAAAGGTGTGATGGGTGATAAATTAAAAGGTGTGATGGGGGATGATAAATTAAAAGGTGTGATGGGGGATGATAAATTAAAAGGTGTGATGGGGTGATAAATAAAAAGTGTTGATGATCCGCGGACCCATCACAGACCCATCATACCTTTTTATTTATCTGAATTCACAGGTTTTACGCACCAACCAAACTTCTAGGAGAGAGCGATAGTCCCCTTTTGATTACATCATTCAGTTCTCCATGAAGAGGATGGATCCAAGGCTTCAGCCTTTCTCATCATTCTCCTCTCCCGAATCCCCCTCCACTACCTTTGATACAGTAAACCTATTCTCTCCACCATCTTGATTCTGAACATTCTCCTCTTTGTTGATGTTAGGACCTAGATCGGCAGGGTTTAGGTTCTCTTTTGAGTTGGACACATAAACAGCCTTCACTCTAGTGTCCCTATCCAGACAGTTCTCCTCAAACCCAGGGTCTTTCATAAAGACAGGGTCATCCTCGATAAGCCTCTGCCCCTCCTCTCCCATCCCAAAGCTGCTTAGTAACATATTGTGACTGATGCTGAGGTGGCGCCTCAGGCGGCGTGGGGAATGCTCCAGGGTTTGGATATTCGTCCCCAGGATGTCACTACAGCTCTTTGAACGACTCAACTCCTTGAATTCCATCTTCGGCTTCGGCTTCGCGGCAGCGCCAATCTGCCTGATGGCGGTGCTGTAGTCCTCATGCTTCTCAGACAGGAAGTTGAAGATGTCGACGGCGGTGGGGAGGCGGCGAGGGCTGCGGATGTCGTCCTTCTCGAGCTGCCATCGATGGTCCAGGTGGTCCATCCTGTGTCTCTGCCTTCTCTTCTTCAGGACCTTGTGAGCCGACACCACCATGTGGACGTTCCAGCTGAAGAAAAGAGACAGCCAGGCCAGACCCATGTAGATCCACACCTCTGCAAACACCCGGTACAGCCTTGGGTAGTCTATGTTTGGATTGATACCTGTGGAGTCAAAAAGAGAACATAGTTTAATTAAGTATATGTCACCCTTTCTTCAGCTTGGACAAAGCAGGATTGCACCAGGCAATGAATCCAACTCCAAATAACTTTATGATCCTCTAATGTGAATTAGGTGATATCATGATCTCTTAAATATAAACTAATATTTTCTGAGGAATGCCATCTACTTCATGAAAAGCCTATGTAACTACCTGCGACGTAGTCCCCGAAGCCGACAGTGGTGAGGGTGATGAAGGAGAAGTAGAAGCCCTCCAGGTACGACCATCCCTCCAGGGACATGAACACAAACGGGGGGATCACCAGGTGTACCAGCAGACCCCACAGGAGGAAGATGGCCGTGCAGATCAACTGGACCTTTTTCTGCAGACGGCACACGGGGAGAATCAATCAATCATTCAAATGTATTTAAAGAACTTTGTGACAACTGCTGATGTAAAAAGGGCTTTACAGTGAGCCGGCCTAGACCCCAGAGAGCAACCAAAGCAGCAGCTAAAGCACAGTGAGAAGAACAAGCAACGGCATGTGACACAAGTCACAATGTTAGACCAATCCCTTTGATTTGACCATGTCAATTGTCATTTTTGAGTGTTCCACCAGATCTGGTGACAAGGCTAACATGTCTTGTAGGCTTTTCCATTAGTTGGACCATACGGGATTCAGTCATTAGTACGCAGCTACAGTGGCTAAACGTGGCTGACCATTGGCTAATCCGCTGTTAATAAATGCTTAAGTCATGTATTGCACCTCCCAAAAAGTTGTTGATAGAAATCCATATCAGTACATTAGACGTGCTGAGAGACTCCCAGTGAGTCTTACCACACTAAGGCCTTTGAGTACCAGGACCTGTCCCAGGCGCTTGGCTCTGTCTCCGAAGAACGAGCCCAGCTCACTAATCCAGGTGAGGCAGAGAGGGATCCCACACAGGCCATACAGGATGCAGAATATACGGCCGCCAGCCGTCTTTGGGGCAACATTACCATAACCTGCAAATCACAAACGTATAGGCTTTCAGACGGGGGTGGCAGCTTCATTTCTGCTACGGTTAGACATTGGGTAACTGAGTTAGCAGCTGTTATCGGAGAGAGATGAACATGTTTCAATGTTTCCAGTGTTGTATTCAAGATATTGCCCACCTATGGTAGTGACAATAGTGGCAGCAAAGACAACTGAATTGGTCCAGTCCCAGTTGTTGTAGGTATTCTCTCCAGTGATGGTCACACCTTGTCCAGCAGCGTCTGACACCACCTAGGGAACAGAGTGGGTTATCACACTGTACAAACAGAGCTGATTGGGGTTATCTTAAACGTTAACGGGTTTCATTGGGATTCATTTCAGGAGTCTTCACACTCTAGGTAAACACAGAGTTACTTTGGGAATCTAAATCCACTGAGATTGAGCAAATAAAAATATAATATGTTCCCACTTTGATTTGTTTGAAAAGTATATTTTAGTCATTACACACAAACAATAGACCCCTGTTATATATTTCCAGAACCTTCAAATAGAAGGACACAACCGTAATGAATGGACTGACAACGCCCTCTGTAGTCTCGTAAACACGACCCTGGACAGCAGTGGCATTGAAACATTGGAGGCAACCCGGATATCTAGAGAGACAACGCCCTCTGAAAATATGCTGCCCCTTGGCTATTCTACGGTAGCAGAGTGGCACTGAGACTCTGATTTGACACTATAAAATGTATGTCAAATGAAAACCAATGATTGCAAAGTTAAACAAAACATACAACTCTGCACAAGGACTACTTTTAACAATTTCCACTGAAAACATATTGGCTTGAAGAACAGTGCAGACGCAAAGTTTGGCAACATAATGACTGCAATCTTCTGACGTCATTCTGTTACCAACGTAGCATCTGCACTGTTATCGGAGCAAAGAAAATGGCAAACCAGTTCTTCTGAACTGTCCCAACATGCTGACTTGGCTCCTTCGTTGAAGAGCACAGAGATGATGAAAACGCATGTAGGCTCATCAGTGATGTGTTCTGTTGCTATAATTGAAACTTGATTTATAAGTGTAGTAGTGCTCCAAGCTTTTACTGCAACAGTGAAAATAATCTATTCATAATAACATATAAAAATACAAATATGCACATCTATTATCAATAACACAGCCATATCAGTACTGCCAAGGACTGAAATGTCCTAACTTGACAAGCTTTGTTTAGATTAAATAATTTCAGATGATCTACAATGTTATTTTTTCATGTAAAATTACCCACAAAGCATTTGACATCAGGCGATGCCTTTTGGACGTCTTTTTCTGATCCTCCATATTTTGGGGGTATTTTTTTGGAGCCCCGATTTCAATGTCCACGAACGTGGATTTTTGGTCCCGTCCGGATCAAATCTGAACCAATCATAGTTGTCCAGACCGGCCTATATTTGGCCCAAACGCAGACATGGATCTGGTCCACACAGACCAGATGTGTATTTTATCATTAGAACAATACCCAGCTAGTGTTTGTTTTTCCATGTATATTTTGGACATTCAGCAGATGCTCTTATCCAGAGTGACTTACAGTCAGTGTATTCAACTAAGGTAGATAAACAACAACATATCACAGTCACAGCAAGAAAAAAATATTCTGTAAACGTTACTCAGAATGTTATTGTAGTTAAAGTGGTCTGTTGGTTCATTCTGTATGCTGGCCTACTTTGATCATCATTGCTGCCAGTTTTAAAGGATTTGAAAAAGCTAACATTACTGCATGTGATAGATGGGAGCAATAATACATATTTGGTTTCTTACTTAATAGAACATGTATAGCATTTAATTTTTTGCAATAGAATCAACGTCTGGAAAATACATATTTTTTCCATTCATTCAGCCTCTAAAATGGACCTGATTTCAACGTCCAGAAAATAAGTATTTTTGACATCCATATAACACTTATTTTCGAGGTCCCAGAGGTCTAAGCTTTCATTCAGCACCTGAAATGCCCTGGGTAGGTTTATTATCCAGGGACAACGTCCATGGGACTAAATAGTTGTCGAACAGTAGGCCTAAAACATAGTGCCAATTCTACGGTAACAGAGGGATTCTGAGACTCGGATTTTTTCACTTTAAAATAAACAAAAAACAATGATTGCAAAAAAGTTCAACAAACCACACAACTCCATGCACAAGGACTACTTTTAACAACTTTCACTGAAATGTTTACAATACATTTGCTTGAAGAACAAAGGTGCATAGAGTTGTACGGTTTGTTTAACTTTGCAATTATTGTTTATTGTTTGACATACATTTGGAAGTGAAAAATCCGACTTTCAGCAATAGCTGTTACACCTTGGAATCGCCCATAGTGTAAAATACAGTTTTAGAGACATAATAAAGTTCCAATGCTGACCAAGCTGACAACACAGTAATGATATTCATTAAAACGCCGATTGGGAATATAATACATGTATTCTAAATTGAATCCCTACATACCCCCAAAATATAGTTCAGATCTTCTTTAGTCAAGCACGGATATGTTTTAAGAATGTTTTCCTTTTGACGGGAATATTCGGATTTGGCCAATTTCCAATTGGGTTCTTCAAGTATTTGAAATATTGCTGCCCCGATCGATAGGTAAAAAATGATACCTGACGTTAATACAGGACCCTTATCAGACATTGCCGATCACTTAAAGATAATCCTCATTATAAAACTCGCATCAGAATTGTTGCCCAAACAAAAAATAGGACGCGTGTTGCATTCAAACTTCTCTTCCTGGTTCCTGTGCTGGGTAATTACAAACGTGGGAGACTGGGATTGTGATAATACAATGGAGGAGGACAAATTCAACCCAGTCCACATACAAGACATCGTTTCAGGTGTGCGCCATTGTTTAGCCTATAGTATCATTTTCAAAGTGACAGAAAAAGGTTTATGTGCCTTTCTGATTTCCACAACCTAGCTATATGGGTTTAAAGCTGGAATCCGTAGCTGTGAAACTGCCACGTTAGCCTAGCTACTTCAAACAACGAACAGTTTTCCCTCCTCGGACATCATTGCACATCATTGCAGTGCGATATAACAGCAGATTATGTACTTCTCAAGCTTCATAATCAAAGCAAAATCAATAAGAAACGCGACCAGTGGCACTGTTCACTGTATGCTGATCTCAGATGTAATGCTGTGTGGATTAAAGGTCTCAAATTAAATATCTTTATTGAGTTTTGACTGATTGAAAGTCTCTGGCTGGGATGTGTTTATGGAAAACAGCCACATAGACGTCTACCATTACGAAAAAAGATTGCAGTATAACTGGTGTATGCTGCAAATACCGCGTCCAAAATAACACCGTTTTTTTACTGCAGTAATTTTGCAGTGTATTTGCAGTTCAACTTCAGTACACTGGTTATTCTGCAATTACTGCCTTCAAAATACCAAAGTTGACTGAAGTTACTGCACTTTTACGGCTGTTTCAAAACTGTACTCTTTTTTGTAAGGGTATAATTGGTTGAGATTTGGTCTGGTCCATTTGCCCGCCAACACAGATGACTAAATGTTGTTTGGACAGCACAGTACAGTAGAGAACTATACAGTAACCGACTGTACATTACATTAAAAAAGTAGAGTACAGTACAATACAGTATAGTTCAGTACAGTATAATGTACTGAATTGTATACTACTGTACTCTACTGAATCAAACTCTACTGTACTGTACTGTATTATCCTGTGCTCTACTGTACTGAACTGTGCCATACTGTGCTGTTCAAACTTGTGAAGCATAGCCTAGACGTCTATGATTCGTTCAGATTTGGTCCGGTCTGGAGCAACCACATTTGTACTTGTTTGGGGGCCGAAGCTCATTAGTATAATCTCCAGTTTGCAAGTATTTGTTTTTTACAATTACATTTTGGTCATTCAGAAGCAGAAGATGTTATACATTTTGTTTTATGAGATATCAGTCAGTTAACGTGACTATGAATTATGAAGCCTTTATGTGCTTGTTTTGATTACATAAATGCTTCAAAATTCACAAAAGGTGATTTTAGCTGAGATTATCTCATAGAACCAAAAGTATAAGAGCTCCTAAACTTGTGTTTACCACAGACATTATTTTCGGCGTTTATCCAACCCCCCCAAACATGAATTTCCACATAGGTTTGGGCCAATGAGACATTGTGGAGTTAGTGCCTACAAAAAGACACCATGTACTATTGCTCTCTATAGAGTACCACAGTATGAGTCATAATACCCATAACAAACAGGGAAATGGTTCCAATTGTTTTTCTACCAGTCATTTTCCCCATAAGGGATTTTAGAAACACTTCAAATAAGGCATGTGTTTTGTGTAGGCTTACCCTGGTGTGATGTTTTGATAACAGTGTAAATATCTCTATGACAAAGTTACTTTTATCAATATATTTGCCTGTATTTACCCCCCCCCCCCCCCCCCCCCCAAAAAAAAAAAAAAAAGAAATGTTAATTAGCTGCTAATGTGGCTATCATAAAGAACTCCAAATCCCATGATGATCTGGAGGAGCATGCCGAATCGAGGCAAAGGTTAAAAAAAAAATCTCTGGATTAACTATCTAATGTTAGCTAAATGTAGTAATTCATAAATTGGCTAAATCTCTTTAAATTGACAACTCTGTGAACTGTCTTTTGCAAGTTTGAAATTGACACAATACCTGTTAGCAAAGATGTCAGCTACAGATGGATGACGTGCAGGAGCTTGCAGGGATTTGTAGTCTTGCATGATGACTAATTTGATGCTAATTAGCACTTTGGAATCTGAGTGTAAATAAAGCCGAATATATTGATAAAAGTCACCTTGTCTGAAAAAGATTTACATGGTTGTCAAAACATCACGCCAGGGTAAGCCTGACTTGCCTAGTTCAATAACGGTTAAATAAGATGTTTAAAAGCCTACACGTAACACAGGCCTTATTTTTATTGTTTCTAAAATCCCCTATAGTAAAAATGAATGGTTGAAAAATGATTGGAACCATTTCCTGGGCACCCGAAACGTGGATGTCGATTATGGCAGCCCCCCGCACCTCTCTGATTCAGAGGGGTTGGGTTAAATGCAGAAGACACTTTTCAGTTGAATGCATTCAGTTGAACAACTGACTAGGTATCTGCCTTTCCCTTTCCCTGTTTGACCGCTAGGTTTTCGTGGGTATTATGACACCTCCACTGTGGGGCTCAACATTCTCAACATTAAAATATTACTCACTCTGGAGTCAATGGAAGGGACCGCCCCATTCACCATTATCGTGTTGAGCAGGGGAGAATCGCCCTTGTGTTGGGTAGATTAGCTTCTAAACTGACCAGCCCTTTTGGAGCTCACACACACACAATCACACACACAAACACACACAGAGATAAGAGCAACCGTCATGACACACACACATTTTCTCACTGTACTGAAAAACAAGTGAGAGAGGTGTATCTTCTCTAATGAGGGCTTTTGAAAAGGTCACTCACTGTATGACATCTTTCCTGTTAGTCAAAAAATAATAATAATGTAACCTATACCGGAAACCTCTGAAAACTCATATTAGAAAATGTATATCTTATTTTATGAAACTATAACAGTTATCAACAGTTGATAATATATGCGCATATATACTATGCATATTACTAGTAGTATATTTCTAAACGATAGCATTCTCAAAGAGTTGTGGAAAATAAGAATGAGGCCTTAATCTTACTCAGATAATTCATAGAGAAAACAAGAAGGTTTAGGACAAAAGCAGATGAGGGGGAAATAATGCATTAATATGGTCAGGTGTGGAAAAGAGAGCATTAATATGGTCAGGTGGGGAAAAGAGAGCATTAATGTGGTCAGGTGGGGAAAAGAGAGCATTAATGTGGTCAGGTGGGGAAAAGAGAGCATTAATATGGTCAGGTGGGGAAAAGAGAGCATTAATGTGGTCAGGTGGGGAAAAGAGAGCATTAATGTGGTCAGGTGGGGAAAAGAGAGCATTAATATGGTCAGGTGGGGAAAAGAGAGCATTAATGTGGTCATGTGGGGAAAAGAGAGCATTAATATGGCCAGGTGGGGAAAAGAGAGAATGTCTGTGGTCAGGTGGGGAAAAGAGAGCATTCATGTGGTCAGGTGGGGAAAAGAGAGCATTAATGTGGTCAGGTGGGGAAAAGAGAGCATTAATGTGGTCAGGTGGGGAAAAGAGAGCATTCATGTGGTCAGGTGGGGAAAAGATAGCATTAATATGGTCAGGTGGGGAAAAGAGAGAATGTCTGTGGTCAGGTGGGGAAAAGAGAGCATTAATGTGGTCAGGTGGGGAAAAGAGAGCCTTTCTGTGGTCAGGTGGGGAAAAGAGAGCATTCATGTGGTCAGGTGGGGAAAATAGAGCATTAATGTGGTCAGGTGGGGAAAAGATAGCATTAATATGGTCAGGTGGGGAAAAGAGAGAATGTCTGTGGTCAGGTGGGGAAAAGAGAGCATTAATATGGTCAGGTGGGGAAAAGAGAGCATTAATGTGGTCAGGTGGGGAAAAGAGAGCATTAATATGGTCAGGTGGGGAAAAGAGAGCATTCATGTGGTCAGGTGGGGAAAAGAGAGCATTAATGTGGTCAGGTGGGGAAAAGAGAGCCTTTCTGTGGTCAGGTGGGGAAAAGAGAGCATTTCTGTGGTCAGGTAGGGAAAGGAGAGCATTAATATGGTCAGGTAGGGAAAAGAGAGCATTAATGTGGTCAGGTGGGGAAAATAGAGCATTAATGTGGTCAGGTGGGGAAAATAGAGCATTCATGTGGTCAGGTGGGGAAAATAGAGCATTTCTGTGGTCAGGTGGGTAAAATAGAGCATTAATGTGGCCAGGTGGGGAAAATAGAGAATTAATATGGTCAGGTGGGGAAAAGAGAGCATTAATGTGGTCAGGTGGGGAAAAGAGAGCATTTCTGTGGTCAGGTGGGGAAAAGAGAGCATTAATGTGGTCACTCAGGTCAGATTAAATACCATATACTATGGTGCTGAACCAGGCAGATAGGTTATGTCATTGTGTTATTTTTGTACCAAGAGAATGTGCCAGGAATGGCCACTGGGACTTAGTAGTAATATTGGGACAGATGTTCAGACAGCACAGCTGTTTAAATGAAATGTCCCTAAAGCTGCTTGAACTGTGCTTAGTGCTCACTGCTTTACCCAGAGACAGGGCTTTCAAATGCATACCTCTTTGAGGGCTTTCAAATGCATACATCTTTGAGGGCTTTCAAATGCATACATCTTTGAGGGCTTTCAAATGCATACATCTTTGAGGAGGAGTGCATCTGACTGTCATACATTTTTCATCATATTAATTGTGAATGAAAAAAGTGTAACATTTTATTTTAGATGAATACACTAGCCTTATTACGAAGGTTATTAAAATATGAGGGTAGCGGAATCCAGGATAGTTTGAAGTCAAAAAGTATTGTCTCCTTGACATGTAGATTCGTGCAAGTGTGTTATACCCCGTATACACAGCGGGATTAAAACTGAAGATCCCACAACAGAGAGAGAGAGAAATCAAGCTGGCACAAGGCCCAGTTGAACAAAGCGTTCTTTGACCACACATTCAAAACCTGTTACGCACTCCACTGCATAAACCTGATGGCACGGTGGTCAGGTAAATAGTATCCCAGCCTTGACAAGAAAAGCTACCTGCTCCAATGCTCCCATCCAGCAACATTAGGTTACCATCTATTTTATTTACCCCGCAAGTAGAGCGCATATCATCTAGTATCGCTCAAGGTTTGGTTTCTATTGGAGTGAGCACCTGACCTAGTCCACAGGGGTATCCCCACCCACCCTCAGCTGCCTGCGACCAGCAGAGACGTGCTTCGTCATTGCAAGACGCGTCACTGGAATACTCGGATCAATATGCTGTAACTTCTGAAGGCGTCGGGAAACACTTGAATTATGATGGCGGAATAATACCAGGAAGAAAACAGGAAGAAACGTCTCACCTCTCAGGTAAATAAAAACGAGAGTGCCATGTTAGGGAAACATCGAAAGTCTAATATAATCTAATATGGAAGGCAAAAATCGGTTTATTTTTTTGCGCAGCCGTCAATTCAGTTCGCTTGAAGTTCAAATTGCGCCGTGTTTGTGGGAATGGGTGGTGAGACTATGTCAAACACCAGAGGGATATTGCAGTTTATTTTCTAAATGTAAGTAAGGAAATGAAAAATATATGGACATTAAAACGTATAAATGATCGAATGCTATTCCCATCCAAAGAATGGTGGACTGCTGTTCTGGGATTTTTATTCGTTGTTTGGACTGATCTTGTTTGACATCTGGCCCATAGACCCGTACAGAGACAACAAGAATGTTAACAATTGGTGTAATTATCGGTGTCCAAACGTCCCACAATTGGGATGGTGTCTGACTACTCAGCCGTTTAGTCAAAATATTTCGCTTTTCTTCACAAACAGCGTTGCAATTGATCCAAATTTAGCTCTAGACGTTGTGTTATTTCAATAATAACGATTACATTTATCAGACTTGCCTCCCTTTGAGATCCGAATTTTGCTTTACTAGCCTATTTCTACATTGATGTTGAACAGGTGTTTCCGAGCCTACCACAGAAAGCCTTTGCGCTTGGCCTTGTCAAGACAGTCCACTTGCTTATATTTGGAATACCTCCGTTTAATACAATAATACCTGTTATTACTGTTATTTCATATTTTGCTGATTTGTATTAGGCTATTTGATTTAAATATATATATATATATATATATATATATATATATATATATATATATATATATAATATAGGCCTCTTTGGTGTGTCTGTATTTTTTTTTTTTTTACCCTACCCAGAGTCCAGTACCCACCGAGCAGAGGAGCCATAGACTTTATTTCTTGACAGTTTTACAATTTAATTAAACATTTAAAGCTGAAATGTCTTGAGTCAATAACTATTCAACCCCTTTGTTATGGTAAGCCTAAATGCGTTCACGAGTAAAAATTTGCTTAGCGTGGATTTTAGCTTACACTAATAGTGTTTAACATGATTTCGAATGACTCATCTCTGTACCCCACACATACAATTATCTGTAAGGTCCCTCAGTCGAGCAGTGAATTTCAAACACAAATTCAACCACAAAGACCCGGGAGGTTTTCCAATGCTTTGCAAAGAATGGCACCTATTGGTGGATGGGTAAAAAAATAAAACTGACATGAATGTCTGTTTTGAACATGGTCAATTTATTTATTTCACTTTGGATGTTGCATCAAAACAGAGTCACTACAAAGATACAGGTGTCCTTCCTAACTCAGTTGCCAGAGAGGAAGGAAACTGCTCAGGGATTTCACTGTGAGGCCAATGGTGACGTTAAAACAGTTTAATGGCTATGATAGGAGGAAACTGAGGATGGATCTACAACATTGTAGTTACTCCACCATTCTAACCTAATTGACAGAGTGTAAAGAGAGAAGCATGTACAGAATAAGAATATTCCAAAACATGCATCCTGTTTGCAACAAGGCACTAAAGTAGTACTGCAAAAAAATGTGGCAAAGCAATTCACTTTTCTCTCCTGAATACAAAGTGTTATGTTTGGGGCAAATCCAATACAACACATAACTGAGTGTCACTCCATATTTTCAAGCATAGTGGGGGCTTCATCATGTTATGGGTATGCTTGTAATCGTTAAAGACCGTGTAGTTTTTCAGGATAAAAAAAATGAACTAAATGGAGGAAATTCCTAGAGGAGAGATTAATACACCTTTCAGCAGGACAATAACCTAAAATACAAGGCCAAATTTACACTGAAGTGGCTTAAGAAGACCGTGACTGTTCCTGAGTGGCTGAGTTACAGTTTTGACTTAAATCTGCTTGAAAACCTATGGCAAGACCTGGAAATGGTTGTCTAGCAATGATCAACAACCAATTTGACAGAGATTGAAGAATTTTGAAAAGAATAATGGGCAAATGTTGCACAATCCAGGTGTGGAAAGCTCTTAGAGACTTATCCAGAAAGACTGTAATCGTTTGTTGTAATGATTGTTGTAATCATTACCAAAGGTGATTCGAACATGTATTGACTCAGGGGGCGAATACTTATCAAATCAAGATATATTAGTGTTTTATTTTTCATTAATTTGTTAGAAATGTCAGAATTTGTCTTCCACTTTGACATTACAGAGTATTTTGTTTAGATCGTCGACAAAAAAAATAACAATTAAATACATTTTAAGGTCGTCATTGTAAAATAAGATTTTGTTCTTAACTGACTTGCCTAGTTAAATAGAGGTTAAAAAGAATAATCCCACTTTGTAACACAACAAAATGTGAAAGTCCAGGGGTGTGAATACATTCTAAAAGGCACTGACTTTCACAGAGAAAAGCTGACCAATACAACTATGCAATGCAAGATGGCCAGTTTTGTAATATTATATATATTTCATATATAAAACTGTGAACATTTGTGAAATAGAATTCATCGGGAAGGAATATGCCGAATATGTCCCAAATTGCACCTTATTCCCTATATAGTTACTACTTTTGACCAGGGCCCATAGCTCTGGTAGTGCACAGGGAATAGGGAGCTATAATATATATTTCAACCCTTCCTGATCTATTTTACTGATGCTATTCCTTTCTTTCACTCCTCTGGACTGGATCCCTGTACCTCGTCCTGTCTGGGATGTCTCCTGTGTTTCCATGCTGATGTTTGGTGAGTATCCAATTCTATTTTCAGCGCTGCTAAAAGCTGCTCTTTAGAATCATTGGAGTAGGCTGTTTCAGGTGTTTATTTTACATCATGTGCTAAAGGTTTTACTTGTAGGCAGACAGGAACATGACTGAAGGGCCTGTATTTTGGTCTATGGGAGTCAGAAATACAATATCCCCTTGTTTGAATATTTGAGCTCTAATCCCACCAAGCATAGAGCTACATATGTAGGATCTTAATTTGAGCCAGTTTGCTACAACTGATCTGATGTGTGAGTATGTCTTCTGGCATGCCTGTGCTTTGGTGCTGCTCACCCAGGCTGAATTAGGGAGTGGTGGCATCACATCTGGCTGAGACCTTCTGGCGTCTTTATCTCTCCCAAACACTTGCCGTCCCAACATGCATTGCGGCATCGTGGCGTAATGGAAAAAGTGTTCCCTTCTATTGGTTTCCCCTATGACTCTCAACTGGTGCTGTTAGCACACAACGTGCCAGAATTTTGGTCTTTATCTAATGTGGATTTCATCTAAATAACTGTGTTCTAGAGTAGTAATAACTATCACATATAACTGACCAGAACATAACCTGCAATGGAGCATTTCTGCTGGAGAAGGCCAACACCACTTTCAAAGACAACCCTGTCAGGAATACTCTTGGGGGAAGCTTTCTGAATGTGGTTGAGCCAAGAACTGTCGTTGTCTCTTTAGCCACCAGGTGGAAGCACAAACTCAGGGATGATTCTACTGGCACAGATACAGGAGGATGAACACTGAATACAGCAAGAACATGAAGAGATATAAACACAAAGGTTGTGGTGCACATAGCTTCTTAATGCCTATAAAGTGGATCAAGCTGTTTCATAATAGATGGAGCACTGCCTTGACACAGGCCCGTGTCTTTGACTGTTGTTGAATCTGAGAGCGTGCATCATCACCAAGGTTTTAGAAACCCTCTGATCTCAGTGATGCAGACAGGGCAGACGTTCTCATTGGCGTGGCTATTTTCACAGTCATCTCACTTGTCTGTATTAAATGTTTAGCTCTGTAAGAAAACCTCGGGTGCGTTCAGTGGGTGTGAACCGGGAGAAAACTTACTGAAACAGAGCAGATACTACCTGAGCTTGTTCAATAACAATTTATTTTATTTTTCCCCCCTTCAAATGTTTTTCTCTCATTGGTTCCTACTGAACATGATGACCTTAATGTTGTGCAACTAGACTAGCACGTCTCCCTGAAGCATCCAAACTGGGCATGAGCGGGGAGGGGCAACACAGCTACTGCTCCTATAGTATGCTATCTACTGGGAGAATACTGCAGAAACATGGAACATTCCTGCTTCATAAATACTTGATACCATAATGGTGCAGTATGAATATTAATGTGCGGTTAGCCTACCATCCATCCATGCCCTTAGTGCTTTCTAGAGCTTAGATCTCCAACCACAAACTAAGTCTCCTAAAGCATGCTACAGACAGTACTATATGTGCCGACTGGCATTGTTTTATTAATACCAGATGTTCACAGCCGCAAATATTGTTTTACGTATTATAGATATATTGTGTGATGCAAAACAAGGTGTTAGATGTCTCTAACCATGATGCAGTAGGCAACAGAACAGAGGAAGGAAGGCAACGGGAGGGGGGAGGGAGGGGTATAGGGGCCGTTATGTAATCCGTGATGGAGCCAAAGAGAGGGATGAAGACGAGAGATATAAACACACTCCATGTGCCCAACTAAAGGTGTGTGTGTGTGTGTGTGTGTGTGTGTGTGTGTGTGTGTGTGTGTGTGTGGTGATGACTTTCTTAGAGTGAGTGGATTTGTGTCTTGGCTGTCTGTGTCTGTCAGAGTCTCTGGGGAGGGTGCATCTGTGAGTGGTGCCCTCCCCTCTCCTCATCTCTCTGGGGTTCAGCCCAGCACCTGCTCCCTGCATTAGGGAGAGGGGAAGGGAGGGGTTTCTAGGCAACTGGGGGGTGGAGGGAGGGGTGTGTGTAGTAAAACACACCTATCTGTCTCTCTACATTCCTTCTGCCCTTGTCATGTTGTGACCATGTCCAGTAATTATTTTGGATTATGTTACAGTATGACATCAGAGTAAAAAAGAACAATATTCTTGTATACTGTATCCGTATATACACCAGAGGCTTGTTAATGTCATTTCAACATTCCCCCTTGTTTCCAGCTCTGCACTTGAGGTCAGTAACAACGTTATAATGATAGATACAGAAACTGATTTGTCCCATATTTGGTCAATCTCAATACTGTAAAAACAGGAACAGACCTGTAGTATTCCCAGATGCCATGGCCCAGTCTGACAGTCGCCTGTGATCTCATGCCACATGAAGTTGGTCTGGAGAGACAAAGGTGACAGTGGCTAACCCTGTACCCTAATCATGTACCCTAACCATGTACCCTAAGCCTGTACCCTAACCGTGTACCCTGTACCCTAACCTTGTAACCTAACCATGTACTCTGTATCCTGTACCCTAACTCGAATCCAGGCTGCATCACATCCAGCCGTGATTGGGAGTCCCATAGGGCGGCGCACAGCGTCCGGGTTTGGTCGGGGTAGGCCGTCATTGTAAATAAGAATTTGTTCTTAACTGACTTGCCTTGTTAAATAAAGGTTCAATAATATATATATATATATATATATATATATATATATATATATATATATATATATAAAAAACAAAACCTGTACCCTGTACTCTTTCCCTCTATGGGTTGTTTACAGAATATTGAACCCGACTACCCCCTCCCACTCCCCCTGCCTCCCCAACCCCAGCCTCTCCATGAGCCGTATGGCACTAATGGGGTCAGACAGATGGATGGGGACCATGTCATCCCCAATAAAGAGAGTCTGTGTGTGTGTGTAGCAGGGGGGCACTACATAAAATGAGCAGTGCTGGCCCATTACACTTGAAAATGGGGAGACACTTTTGAGGATTGGTTGGAGGCAGATCCTATGTGTCTCTGTCTCACACAGCATGGTAGCCAATAGCAGAGGGAGTTCTAGGGGGCGACTCCCTTACACAGCATGGTAGCCAATAGCAGAGGGAGTTCTAGGGGGAGACTCCCTTACACAGCATGGTAGCCAATAGCAGAGGGAGTTCTAGGGGGAGACTCCCTCACACAGCATGGTAGCCAATAGCAGAGGGAGTTCTAGGGGGCGACTCCCTCACACAGCATGGTAGCCAATAGCAGTGGGAGTTCTAGGGGGCGACTCCGTCACATAGCATGGTTGCCAATAGCAGAGGGAGTTCTAGGGGGCGACTCCCTCACTCAGCATGGTAGCCAATAGCAGAGGGAGTTCTAGGGGGCGATTCCCTCACTCAGCATGGTAGCCAATAGCAGAGGGAGTTCTAGGGGGCGACTCCCTTACACAGCATGGTAGCCAATAGCAGAGGGAGTTCTAGGGGGCGACTCCCTTACACAGCATGGTAGCCAATAGCAGAGAGAGTTCTAGGGGGCGACTCCCTTACACAGCATGGTAGCCAATAGCAGAGGGAGTTCTAGGGGGCGATTCCCTTACACAGCATGGTAGCCAATAGCAGAGGGAGTTCTAGGGGGCGACTCCCTTACACAGCATGGTAGCCAATAGCAGAGGGAGTTCTAGGGGGCGACTCCCTTACACAGCATGGTAGCCAATAGCAGAGGGAGTTCTAGGGGGCGACTCCCTTACACAGCATGGTAGCCAATAGCAGAGAGAGTTCTAGGGGGCGACTCCCTTACACAGCATGGTAGCCAATAGCAGAGAGAGTTCTAGGGGGCGACTCCCTTACACAGCATGGTAGCCAATAGCAGAGAGAGTTCTAGGGGGCGACTCCCTTACACAGCATGATAGCCAATAGCAGAGAGAGTTCTAGGGGGCGACTCCCTCACTCAGCATGGTAGCCAATAGCAGAGGGAGTTCTAGGGGGCGACTCCCTTACACAGCATGGTAGCCAATAGCAGAGAGAGTTCTAGGGGGCGACTCCCTTACACAGCATGGTAGCCAATAGCAGAGAGAGTTCTAGGGGGCGACTCCCTTACACAGCATGGTAGCCAATAGCAGAGAGAGTTCTAGGGGGCGACTCCCTTACACAGCATGATAGCCAATAGCAGAGAGAGTTCTAGGTGGTGACTCTCACACAGCATGGTAGCCTACAGCAGAAAGAAAAGTGCAGGGGCTCTGCCTGAAAAGGACTTGGATGGAGGGTTGTGTAGTGTAGACCAGTTCTCCTGATGCTTCTCTATCTGCCTCCCTCCTGTTCTTGGGCTGCGTGCTGTGCCTAATGACACAGCACTAACCTAGGCCGGCTCATTCATTGGCCAGCCCTGCCTAGTGGGAGGATGGTGGATACATGTGCTGCTGTGGATTCATTTGATAGTGTAATTGATTTACTGCATATTAAAATTAGGTGATTAATTGAGAAGTGAGAGTCTGGGAGGATAATGCTGATGAATTATCGCTATAGGCCTTTTATTTATTTAACTAGGCAAGTCAGTTAAGAACAAATTCTTATTTACAATGAAGGCCTACCCCCCCGGTCAAACCCTCCCTTAACCCGGACGACGTTGGGCCAATTGTGCACCGCCCTATGGGACTCCCGATTACGGCCGGTTGTGATTCAGCCTGGGAAAGAACCAGGGTCTGTAGTGACGCCTCAGACCGCTGCGCCACTCTGGAGCACTATAGGCTATTCATTATATGGTGTTACAATTAATTGTTGTTCATCAATGGGAAATAATTGAGTGAGTGATGGAGACTATCTCTCGAATTAGCATGACTTTGCATTCATATTTTTTGTAGGACCATGATAAATCATTTCTTTATGCTTAGGCTCTAAGTCTATTTCAATCGTCTGTAGTTTCACGTTTCAAAGTTTATTTGTCACGTGCACAGGATACAGCAGGTGTAAAACAGTAAACGCTTATTTACGAGCTCTTTCCCAACAATGCAGTAATAAAATAATATAGATAAGAAAAACCCGAGAAATAGAATAGGTTATTGTTTCGGCGCTTCTTCCTGTCATAGGTGTTGGACCAAACTCTCAGGATCATTTCTGAGAATTTGGTGATTAATTATGAAGCACTCAAGTCAAACATCGTTATCGAAATGGACCATACGATTCAACGTCTCCCCCACATCCCATAGGTTAATCTAGAATTTAGCAGTGTTCAATTGGTGCATACGGTTAACAAAGTCCGATACTTCAGTATGGTGACTCCTCCCCTTTACTAGTGCGGATAAGCATCTTCAGCACAACAAAGCATGTGTCCGGTTTCTGCAACGTTGTAACTTCATTATTGTAACTTCACTGGATGTACGGAATATTCGGTTGCGTTGGATTTAACTAATTATAGTTCTTCATTGATGGTATTTCTATTTTAGGTAAGCGCACTTTTGAATGTATTTCTGGCGGCTGATAGGATTTAGAGTTGGTGTTTATTTGTTTTCTACATTCGGCGCCATTTTCACACTAAGATGATTTAAATGCCTGCGCTATAGGCATCGCGGTGTAGCTGACGCGCACACGGGAGATAGTGTTAAAAAAAATCACACCTTAAATAAATCAATGTTTTGTAAAAGTTGAAAGAAATCTGCGTTTGGACTACCTCAAAATTCCAATATCTTCAGTTAAAAACAAGTGAATGAATGGTTATGATGATTAGAATGGGAACGCCAGGGTATTTCATTTGCCTGGCCGCTCACTGCTCCAGGGTCTTTTATCCATATCGTGTGGCATTTGTTTGTGGCCCAATGAATGTGAAATAAATAACTAGACCTAATTCAACATTTTTCTTACAATAATTGAATACAATTTCCTAACATTTTTAGACGGCTATTTGTAGTGCAGTGTTTTTGGATTAAAATCAGGACAATGAGGACATGCATTTATTCAAATATTACAATGTTACAAACACTTCTGGTTCCTTTTCTTCTTTTGACTTTTCTTTAGCAAGATGGAGTGATCTACTACTGTATGTTAACTGTGCTCAATAGTCATTCATCCCATTGGCCATCACTAGCCTACTATCAATCTCTTGATGAGAAGTTAAATGGCTTTTGTGTGTGCAGATTTTCAACACAAAAACATGGGCAGGAAAAGGTCCTATGTAGAGCTCAGAAGCAGTCCGGGCCATGCCGACAGTCATCACACCTTACCATTGCACTTGACATAACTTTGTGGGGGGAAAAATCAGACTAAAGACTTTTAAACATTACTCCATTTTCCCTGTGTTTGTAAAATATTGAGCCTGGCCTTGTTGCTAAAATGACAAGAACAGACTAATTGGTTTATTCTGTGTCTAGGAAAGTGTCCCACAACCTTAGTGTCTTTTGTTTTAACACCGTAGCCAATACACCACCATTCACCATGTTGTTCTCTGTGTGCTCTGCCTGCAATCGTCTTTCAGAACACAACTATGTCTGAGAAGACCTCTGCTCTGGTATCGTTCATGCTGTCAGTTATTTGAGCTTTTGGTTTAAATGTGATTGACATGATTCATTCTTCAGCGTGTTAAGTATGAATCCATCTCTGCAGTAGCCAGGAGGCTAGCCTGAGTACAGTAATGTGTATCTGCTGCTGCTGCCTGTAACACACTGAAGGGGAACTCATCCAGTAAGCCCATCCTCCATTGATACTGCTGGGATATATATATATATAGCAAGATAATCTGTTATGAAGGGATGAAAACATGATGTGGGAGGGGCAAGAGAACACTGAGAGAGACACCTGAACGAGAGGGAGATCTGAGAGAGAGCAAGTGTGTGTGTGTGAGAGAGAAAACATTTTAGTGTATTCGTGAGAGAGAGAAAGTTTTAGTGTATTAGTGAGAGTGGACTGGTGAAGAAGAGTTAGGAAGGAGAAAGAGTGACGTTGCATTAGTTTAGTAAATTACTACTGTGTGGTTTGTTTGTGCCAAGTAGGGTTGGGCACTATCTAGATTTTCATGTCGTCATACCTTCCTTCTGTCGTCCTGGGATTTATGGTATTACTGGTTTAGTACACAAGGGGACGCCAAAACAAACCTATTGGGCGTCTATTACCAGAATGCTAACATAATTAGCACTAGTAAAAGCTTATTTCTATGGAGGCTGCTAGCTAAATATGCTAAAATGCAGAAATGAAAATAAACAAATTGCAAAGACAGGCAATCCATCTCATAAAGTTACACATATATAGGTAGGAACTTCCGAATGGAATTTTGACATTTCCAAGTGATTGTGAACGAGAGACATTGTGCAAATGAACAAAGTTTTGACACATGCTTGTCTGAAGGAAGAACAGTACTGGCTCTGGAGCAGCATGTGTAGGCTACATGCTGTGTCTGTGTGGAGTCTGGAGTCGCTAGGGCCTGCTCAGGGAATAGGGGGCAGGAGGAGACGGGCTGAGAACAGAGAGGAGGAAAAAACGCAAGTAAATAACTCAGTCAAAGGGATTTGACTTTTTCACTGTAAGCTCATTTACTTGTGTGGCTGCCAGCCAGATAGCGTTGCACTTCTGTTGTCATCTGAGGAAAATGAAGCTATTTTCTGCTGAATGTGTTGCACCAATGTATTTTCTGTGAAGGAAAATTAGAGTTAAATGTCCCTGATCACTCTATTGAAGCAAAAAAGACTTGACTTTCAATATAAAACACAACCCCTGTCAACACACAGCTGGACTCACCTGCTCCCGTTTTCTCCTGTTGTTTTACGAACAAACAGGTGACTGGCTCAACTGTTCTGGGGAACTACGGTGAGCTTCATAATGTGACAGGTGAAATGAAGAAAGCGAGCTGCTTGATCTCCTAACACATTGCACAAGTTGACTGCAGGTATCTACTTAAAGTAGCCACCAATATTACAACTTCAAAGAGGTATTGAAAAGCCATCCCATGGCTATTTCCAAATACCCTGGTATACGGTGTATACAGTCTAACGCCCAAGCCTAGTGCCAAGGGCCAACACTCTGCACACAGAACAAGATACGCTCTGTTTTTTAAGAGTGATGTTTTTTTCTCTGATAAGATCTAGAGTTTCCAATTGTACAGTGGCAAGAAAAAAGTATGTGAACCCTTTGGAATTACCTGGATTTCTGCGTAAATTGGTCATTAAATTTGATCTGATCTTCATCGAAGTCACAACAATAGACAAACATAGTGTGCTTAAATTAATAACACAAATTATTGTATTTTTCTTGTCTATATTGAATATATAATTTAAACATTCACAGTGTGGGTTGGAAAAAGTATGTAATCTCCAAGGCTAATGACTTCTCCAAAAGATAATTGGAGTCAGGCTAACCTGGAGTCTGATCAAGATTGGAGATGTTGGTTAGAGCTGCCTTCTATAAAAACACTCACAAAATGTGAGTTTGCTATTCACAAGAAGCATTGCCTGATGTGAACCAAGCCTCGAACAAAAGAGATCTCAGAAGACCTAAGATGAAGAATTGTTGACTTGCATAAAGCTGGAAAGGGTTACAAAAATATCTCTAAAAGCCTTGCTGTTCATGAGTCCACGGTAAGAAAAAATGTCTATATAAATGGAGAAAGTTCAGCACTGTTGCTACTCCCTAGGAGTGGCCGTCCTGCAAAGGTGACTGCAAGAGAACAGCGCAGATTGATCAATGATGTTAAGAAGAATCCTAGTGTCAGCTAAACTCTGTTGACGAGTCTACGATATGTAGAACACTGAACAAGAATGGTGTTCATGGGAGGATACCACGGAAGAAGCCACTGCTGTCCAAAAAAACAGGTTTGGGGCTGCTTTCCTGAGGCTGCTTTGCTGGACAGCTTGCTACCACCGACAGAAAAATGAATTCCCAAGTTTATCAAGACACTTTGCAGGAGAATGTTAGGCTATCTGTCGGCCAATTGAATCAGAAGTTGGCTGATGCAACAGGACAGTGACCTAAAACACAGAAGTAAATCAACAACAGAATGGCTTCAACAGAAGAAAATACGCCTTTTGGAGTGGCCCAGTCAGAGTCCTGACCTCAACATGATTTTGAGATGCTGCATGACTTTGGGAGCAGTTCACACCAGACATCCCAAGAATATTGCTGAACTGAAACCGTTTTATAAAGACGAATGGTCCAAAATTCCTCCTCAACGTTGTGCAGTTCTGATCCGCAACTACAGAAAAGGTTTGGTTGAGGGTTCACATACTTTTCCCACCCTGCACTGTGAATGTATGTTCAATAAAGACATGACAACGTGTAATTCGTTGTGTGTTATTAGTTTAAGCAGACTGTGTTTGTCTATTGTTGTGACGTAGATGATCAGATCACATTTTATAACCAATTTATGCAGAAATCCAGGTATTTCCAAAGGGTTCACATACTTTTTCTTGCCACTATGTCTTTATTCCAAATGTGACTGGAGTGGACTGTGAACTTGTTGTATATCCACAGCATGTCTAGATACTGTTATAGGCACCATCATTGACAGACATGTCATCGATACTTTACATTTACAATGATGTATTATTGACAAACACATCGATATTATCCATTGACAATTACAGCATATAAAAAATAAAATGTATTGTCACATAAATCTGGAAAGGTGCAGTGAAATGTGTTGTTTTACAGGGTCTAACCCCTGGAGCTAATTAAGTGCCTTGCTCAAGGGCACATTGACAGATTTTTCACCTTGTCCGCTCGGGTATTCAAACCAGCAACCTTTTGCTTACTACCCAACACTTTAACCGCCTGCTACCTGTCGCCCTATTGACAGACACGTCATGGAAACTGTTCATTTACAAATATGAATTCTCTCTGGTACCATAAGACACACAGACATGAACACTTCTGAAATAATGTTCCACTAATATACAGATTTCACCTTCAATCAATTGGCTTTGGCTGAAGTCTGGTTTAAACTGGATTGAATTTAAGTGTAGGCTTGGTCTGCTCCTTCAGCCCAACCACAGTCGATCAATGGGATAACTCCATTCAGCCTGGTCCCCAAGCGGTTCACGTTACAACATCAGAACCATCTGTGGGGGTATTGATTAGGTTGAAACAGAGAGCTGGAGATAAAGTTACACACTAGAAGACCAACAGACCTACATGGGACCGTACCCATTATAGCTGAGAGTTTAAGAACTAACCAGTGTAAAGCCCCGGGCACTGCTTTTTTGTTTTAAATCAATGGGTTAGTGTTAGAGGTTTCTATATCAACGTTGCTGAGAGCATTGTGAATGTTCTTTTGAAACAATTTGCATATTCCATTTTTGTGTGTGTCTATGTGAATGACTGCAGCCGTGAATCGGTGAGTATCTGTGTGGGCATGTGATAGGATGCATGTTTGTTTGTAAATGTGTTTGTGCGTGGGCATGTGAGAGCCTGCCTGTATACCGCTGTGCAAGCGCATGTGTTTACAGATATCTTTGGCATTTATTTCCTTTAATTTGGACTTTCAGGCCCGGTGGGAGGGGCTAATAGGTGGGCGGGACTTAGCATAAGCCATGAATCAGCACAGCTGATCACAACCTGCCAGATTTTCTCTGAGAGAGAGAGGGGAGCGAGATAAACAGAGAAAGCGAGAACAGAAGGAGAGAAGGGAGAGAGCGAAGAGGGGGGGAAAGAGGAGATGGGGGAGAGAGAATAGAAAGAGGAGAGGGAGGGAGGGGAGGAAGAGAGATAATCTCACTTGGAGCCTGATTAACACTAAACTCCAGGCTAAATCCCACTCACTAAATTCACTCTCAGCACCTACCACGCATGTTTCTGTTTCTCAGTTCCCCTGTAGGGCAAATATGATCCAACGTGCTTAAGGGCCGGCGGTATTAGTGTTGGTGCTGGGGATGTGGTTGAGATGGGGATGGCTGCTACTCAGATTCCCACCAACTATGAATGAATGAATGAAGAAATGTCCTCGGCCTGATACCACCAATTTAGATTACACTGCTTAGTGTTGTGTGTGTCTACGTCTGAGTGAGAGCGAAATTGTGAGGGAATGCGTGTGTGCGCACTGCAGTCAGTGACATGAGATATCCTAATGAGTCGACAACATCCTGAGAACCTGCAGCTCTTATACCCGTTCTCCACAAGCTTTGCTCAACACACAGTTGCACACACCCATGTTGACTCCAATGCTTCCCATAGTTGTCCAGTTGGCTGGATGTCCTTTGGATGGTGGACTATTCTTGATACACAGGGGAAACTGTTGAGTGTAAAATAAAATAAAAACAGCAGCGTTGCAGTTCTTGACTCAAACCGGAGTGCCTGGCACCTACTGCCATACCCCGTTCAAAGGCACTTACATTTTTTGTCTTGCCATTTCATCCTCTGCATAGCACACATACACAAGTCTCACTGATTTTTTTCCCCTTTCCTGTCCTACAGTATCTTATCCAACCCCCCCTTCCCTTTCCTGTCCTACAGTATCTTATCAACCCCCCCTTCCCTTTCCTGTCCTACAGTATCTTATCCAACCCCCCTTTCTTGTCCTACAGTATCTTATCCAACCCCTCTTCAATTCCCTGTCCTACAGTATCTTATCCAACCCCCCTTCCCTTGCCTGTCCTACAGTATCTTATCCAACCCCTCTTCCCTTTCCTGTCCTATAGCATCTTATCCAACCCCCCTTCCCTTTCCTGTCCTAAAGCATCTTATCCAACCCCCTTCCCATTCCTGTCCTATAGCATCTTATCCAACCCCCCTTCCCTTTCCTGTCCTATAGCATCTTATCCAACCCCCCTTCCCTTTCCTGTTCTATAGCATCTTATCAAACCCCCCTTCCCTTTCCTGTCCTACAGTATCTTATCCAACCCCCCTTCCCTTTCCTGTCGTACAGTATCTTATCCATCCCCTTTCCTGTCCTACAGCATCTTATCCAATCCCCCTTCCCTTTCCTGTCCTAAAGCATCTTATCAAACCCCCCTTCCCTTTCCTGTCCTACAGTATCTTATCCAACCCCCCTTTCCTGTCCTACAGTATCTTATCCAACCCCTCTTCCCTTTCCTGTCCTACAGCATCTTATCCATCCCCCTTTCCTGTCCTACAGTATCTTATCCAACCCCTCTTCCCTTCCCTGTCCTACAGTATATTATCCAATCCCCCTTCCCTTTCCTGTCCTACAGCATCTTATCCAACCCCCCCTTCCCTTTCCTGTCCTACAGCATCTTATCCAACCCCCCTTCCCTTTCCTGTCCTATAGCATCTTATCCAAAACCCCTTCCCTTTCCTGTCCTACAGTATCTTATCCAACCCCCCTTCCCTTTCCTGTCCTATAGCATCTTATCGGTAGTCATTTAGGCAGGTTACCGTAGTGTTCTTGGGCACAGGCACTATGGTTTTCTGCTTAAAACATGTTGGTATTACAGACTCGGACAGGGAGAGGTTGAAAATGTCAGTGAAGACATTTGCTAGTTGGTCAGCGCATGCTCGCAGTACATGTCCTGGTAATCCATCTGGCCCTGCGCCCTTGTGTATGTTGACCTGTTTTAAATGGCTTTTCTCACATCATGAGCGTGATCACATAGTCTTCCGGAACAGCTGGTGCTCTCATGCATGTTTGAGGGTTATTTGCCTCGAAGCGAGCATAGAAGTAGTTTAGCTCATCTGGTAAGCTCGTGTCACTGGGTAGCCCCCAGCTGTGCTTCCCTTTGTAGTCTGTAATGGTTTGCAAGCCCTGGGACATCCGACCAGCGTCAGAGCCGGTGTAATACGATCCGATCTTAGTCCTGTATTGACGCTTTGCCTGTTTGATGGTTCGTCGGCGGGCATAGCGGGATTTCTTATAAGCTTCCGGGTTATACAGTCCCGTTCCTCTAGCCTTTAGCTCAGTGCAAATGTTACCTGTAATCCATGGCTTCTGGTTGGGGTATGTACGTACGGTCACTGTGGGGGCGACATCATCGTTGCACTTATTGATGAAATCAATGACTGATGTGGTGTACACCTCAATGCCATCGGAGGAATCCTTGAACATATTCCAGTCTGTGCTAGCAGAACACTCATGTAGCTTAGCATCTGCTTGTAAGCAGGAATCAGGAGGATAGAATTATGGTCAGATTTGCCAAATGGAGGGCGAGCTTTGTATGCATCTCTGTGTGTGGAGTAAAGGTGGTCCAGAGTTTTTTTCCCCTCTGGTTGCACATTTAACATGCTGATAGAAACATGCTGATAAAAAAAGACAGATTTAAGTTTCCCCGCATTAAAGTCCCCGGCCAATAGGAGCGACGCCTCTGGGTGAGCGTTTTCTTGTTTGCTTATGGCAAATACAGCTAATTTATTGCGGTCTTAGTGCCAGCATCAGTCTGTGGTGTTATGTAGACAGCTACGAAAAATACAGATGAAAACTCTCTAGGTAGATGGTGTGGTCTACAGCTTATCATGAGATACTTTACCTCAGGCGAGCAAAACCTTGAGACTTCTTTAGATATCGTGAACCAGCTGTTATTTACAAAAATACATAGTCCGCCGCCCCTTGTCTTACCAGACGCCGCTGTTCTATCCTGCCGATACAGCGTATATCCAGCCAGCTGTATGTTGATAATGTGGTCGCTCAGCCACGACTCCATGAAGCAAAGATATTACAGTTCTGAATGTCCCATTGGTAGTTTAATCTTCCGCGTAGGTCATCTATTTTATTTTCCAAAGATTGCAAGTTTGCTAGCAGAATGGAAGGCAGTGGGGGTTTATTCGATCGCCTACTAATTCTCAGAAGGCAGCCCACCATTCCGGCCCCTTTTTCTCAGCCTTCTCTTCACGCAAATGACAGGGATCTGGGCCTGTTCCCGGGAAAGCAGTATGGCATTCACGTCGGGCTCGTCGGACTCGTTAAAGAAAAAAATCTGTCTGCCGGTTCGTGGTGAGTAATCGCAGTTCTGATGTCCAGAAGTTATTTTCGGTCATAAGAGACGGTAGTAGCAACATTGTATACAAAATAAGTTAAAAAAAAGTAACAAACATTACAAAGAAACAAACAAAAACACAATTGGATAGAAACACGTAAAATGTCAGCCTTCTTCTCCGACGTCATCTTAACTCCTTTCCTATAGCATCTTATTCAAACCCCCCTTCCCTTTCTTTAGTCATATGTGCACCCCAAATGGCACCCTATTCCCTACATGGTGCGCTACTTTTGACCAGGGCCATAGTGGACTATGAAGGGAATAGGGTGCCATTTGGGAGACACACAGATGGTCGGAGCATCTGACGTGCACCTGACCCAACAGCTGAACACGCTGTTCACCCATTTCTGCAGGGCAATCTTTATCTCTGGCAGCTAGTTAGTCTAATGATGGTTGATGTATACAGGAGTAATGATGGTTGATTTATACAGTAGTAATGATGATCGGGATGTCAGCTGGCCTACTGGAGGTAGAACATTATAGACGTGAGAAATGATAGGGCCTCTATGCACTATGGAAAAGTGTTTTCAAAAGGGTACCAGTTTGATGAAGATTGGCAGAACTACCGTTATTTCCTGTATATTGCTCTATTTTTGACAAAAGTAGTTGGGCCCGGGTCAAAAGTAGTTGGGCCCTTGTCAAAAGTAGTGCACTACATAGTGGATAGGGTACAATTTGGGACACCGTGTGGTTGTGAGAGTCCCTGTTACTTCCCCAGGTTAGAAGCCAGACCAGAGCTGCTCACCTGGCCTTTAGCAGAGAATCTAGATGTTACCTAGTGAAGACAATGGAGGAGGCAGCCATGCAGGAGGCAGCAGCAGACACAAGACGTCTCATCTGGTCCATTAACACCATGTCTGTTTCCTGACTATTACCATTGAGATTACGCTACATTAAAAGACCCAGAGGAGATCCTGAGCACTGAGGCGTAAACCACGCGGCTCAGTGTGTGTGTGTGTGTGTGTGTGTGTTTGGGTTGACCTAGGGAACAGGCCTATGGGGTGTTGTTGCGGTGGGGGAAGGGAAGGGCTGGATTAGTTAGAGTGCACCACAGTTATTGGTCACCAGACACAAACAATGGGAGGACTAAAGAGGATTTGGTCTCTGTGGTCCCCCCTCCCCTCCTCTCCTCCCCATACCCCTGCTGTCCCTATAGCGATGGAGCACTGTGTGTGTGTCAGGCAACCTCTGGGGTAAGGACAGCCGTGTGTGTGCAGCTGGAAGATCTGCCATCCTGTCTAGCGAAGTGTCTCCCTGCCCCCCACTGTATGGCAGACCTAGACATTTAATGAACTACTAGCCTAGATGTTGAGCAATGACAACAACTAGCAGCATCAGACTAGCCTAGATGCTAACAGTGGGCTAAGTAGATGCAATCTCTGTTAACACTGCATGGAGGGCTACTAGACATATGATGATGAACTGCTATGATCTAACACAAGTACGTTGATGCTGCTGCAACTCTTTCAATGACAGCCTCACAACTGCAAGACAAGTTCACACAGTGAAGTGAACACAGTAACTGGCCATTTACTTCTCAGAAGCCCTGTATGTCCTGTGAATTTCTAAACCAATTTAGTGATGCATTGTCATGCAATGTTACATTGGGACATCTTGGCCCACCGTATGAAGCCGGCGGGGCCACAGCGGACGGATGAAAGAGCCGTGTTGGGTTAGTGCTGAGGGTGATACTGACTGGAGCTGTACTAATAGACTTCCAGGCTGCTACGGAGCAGAAAGACTACATTGTGTGTGTTTCTAATGAGCCTCTGATAGACACACACTGTCGTGAGCTGCCTGTCTCTCAAGAGGTCCTCCCAGACACACACACACACACACACTCATTCAACAAGAGGTGCCATTGTGGAGTGGGATACACTCATAACTCCATATGAAAACGTGTTTGTGGCATATTTGATCGAGTACTCAAGTCTGACAAAATGTAGTAGTAGCTCATGCTATAGAATGGCACCAGTGCATCACTGTTGACTGTCCATAATCATGTCTTGCTTGTGTGTATGTTGCTGTGCATCATCCAACATGACAACACACAAAGCTTTCTCTTTCCTATCGCTAACTACTCCATGTCATGTTCTGCAGTGTGTACCATGACAACAGAGGCTAGCGCGGTGGGCGAGGCGGACACAGAGGGCAAGCCGAAGCCCAGTGTAGCAGAGGCAGAGAGAAGACCGGAGAACAAGCAGAGCTCGGAGGCAGAGATACAACTGGAGAACAAGCAGAGCCCAGAGCCAGAAACAGAGAGAGAACCGGAGAACAAGCCGAGCCCAGAGCCAGAAACAGAGAGAGAACCGGAGAACAAGCCGAGCCCAGAGGCAGCAGCACCGGAGCCAGAGAGGGAGAAGCCCAGCCAGAAGACCCAGGAGCAGGACTCAGAGCCTGGCTCCACAGAGAGCCCCATCTTCACCACCACCACTGAGGAGGAGCAGCTAGTGAAGCCCCGCCAGCGCACCTCAGCCAGCCGCGGCCTCTCACGCCTCTTCTCCTCCTTCCTCAAGCGGCGCTCGCAGTGCTCAGACGTAGAGTGGGCTGAGGTCGAGAAGGCGGAGAAGGACAGGAAAGAGAAGGCAGAGGCTGGAACAAAGGAGGAAAAGTTAGAGCAGGCCAAGGGGGAGGAGAAGAAAGAGGCAGAGGAAAGGGGGGAGAAGAAAGAGGAGGAAGAAGCAGCAAAGAAAGCAGAGAAGAAGAAAGAGGAGGAAGAAGCAGCAAAGAAAGCAGAGAAGAAAGAGGAAGAAGCAGCAAAGAAAGCAGAGAAGAAGAAAGAGGAGGAAGAAGAAGCAGCAAAGAAAGCAGAGAAGAAGAAAGAGGAGGAAGAAGCAGCAAAGAAAGCAAAGAAGAAAGAGGAAGAAGCAGCAAAGAAAGCAGAGAAGAAGAAAGAGGAGGAAGAAGCAGCAAAGAAAGCAGAGAAGAAGAAGAAGAAAGAAGGGGAAGAAGCAGCAAAGAAAGAGGCAGTGAAGAAGAAGAAAGAAGAGAAAGAGGCAGCAAAGAAAGCAGAGAAGAAGAAGAAAGAGGAAGAAGAGGCAGCAAAGAAAGCAGAGAAGAAGAAGAAAGAGGAGGAAGAAGCAGCAAGGAAAGCGAAGAAGAAAGAGGAGGAAGAGGCAGCAAAGAAAGCAGAGAAGAAGAAAAAAGAAGAGGAAGGGGTAACGAAGAAAGAGGCAGAGCAGCAGAATCAAGAGGAAGAGGCAGCAGAGAAAAAGGAGGAGGAGAAGAAGAAGAAGAAAGAGGGAGAGGCAGCAAAAAAAGCAGAGAAGGAGGGAGAGGCAGCAAAGAAAGAGGAGAAGAAGAAAGAGGAGGGAGAGGAAGCAAAGAAAGCAGAGGAGAAGAAAGAAGAGGAAGAGGAAGCAAAGAAAGAGGAGGAAGAGGCAGCAAAGAAAGCAGAGAAGAAGAAGAAAGAGGAGGAAGCGAAGAAAGAGGAGAAGAAGACGAAAGACGAAGAGGAGTCAGCAGAGAAAGAGGAGAAGAAGAAAGGGGAGGAAAAGACAACAAAAAAAACGCAAAAGGGGAAGAAGAAAGAGAAAGAAAATAAAGAGGAGGAGAAGGGGAAGAAGAACGAGGCGAATAAAGAGGTAAAGAAGAACGAGGAGAATAAAGAGTTAAAGAAGAAAAAACGGAAGGGCAAAAAGAAAGCAGGGGAGGAGCACAAAGCAGGGGAGCAGTCCACAACAGAGGTGCAGGTGAAAGCCCCCATCGCGGCCCCGGAGCCAGAGCTCAGAGCAGAGGCGGAGGGGGAGGCTGAACAGGAGAGGCAGGAGGAGCCGGTAGAGGACCAGGACCATCACTCCATCAGCAGTGCAGAGACACAGGTGAGTGAGGGAGACAGACACAGTGAACTTCTCACCTAGGGCATGGGTGCACAACTCTGTTACTTGGGGAATGCTATCCTGCTGGGTTTTTTTTGTTCTGATTTAGATTGTGGGAGACAGCTTTTGCAGTGCGCAAAAAACAAAAATGCAGAATTATCATACCTACACTGAACAAAAATATAAACGCAACATGTGAAGTGTTGGTCCCATGTTTCATGAGCTGAAATAAAAGCTCCCAGAAATGTTCCATATGCACAAAATGCTTATTTTCTCTCAAATGGTATGCACAAATTGGTTTTACATCCCTGATAGTGAGCATTTCTCCTTTGTCAAGATAATTCATCCACCTGACAGGTGTGGTATAATCAAGAAGTTGATTAAAGAGCATGATCATTACACAGGTGCACCTTGTGCTAGGGACAATAAAAGGCCACTCTAAAATGTACAGTTTTGTCACACAACACAAAGCCACAGATGTCTCACGTGTTGAGGGAGTGTGCTGTTGCCATGCTGAATTGACTTTATTTTAATTGACTTTTTTACTTATATGAACTGTAACTGAAATTGCTGCGTTTATATTTTTGATCAGTATATTATTAAACGTGTCAATGAGTTGCCTTCCCATTTTTTTATATATTTTTTTACAATGTTGTTATTATTTTGCACATTGAGGGGCTGCATTGCAGCAGACTGAAGATGTAGGCCAATGAGTCTCAAGTGAGAGACTGGAGTAAAAATAAGTGAAGTGAACATCAAGCACAGAAACTGAAGGAACATGTTACCCAGAGTCTGATCAACATAGCATTCAGAGAATAGCTACACTGAAGACACTCAGCGTAGCAGGAGAGAGAGGTACAGGACAGAACATCAACTAGTTTGGTGCTTGACTGGGGTGGGCTGCTGACTCAGTAGAACTGACTAGGCTGGTCTGTGCAGGTCTAGAGCCGCCTAGATCTAGTCTGTGTTAGGAAAAGTACCGCTTCAAGTTATTATTTAATAACTGAAGTAACATTGCTGTTACATAGTAATCTAGTACTACTAATCTAGTAGTGCTGAGCGAAAAAACAAAAACTTGATGCTCAGTTTGTGTGACGATGTAGTAGGGAGTTGAAGTTTCCAACAGACCAAAATTGAACATAGTTTACAGCAGAAATGTGGTAATTAACTACAATGAACGTAATCCATTGCTTGTCCGGTCTCGGTCTGTGTGGAGCAGAGAGGAGAGAACAAGAGAGAGGGATAGAGAGCAGTTGCTTCGCGAGGTATCTCTACCTGAAAATACATCATCTAAGTGATTGATAGTTGGTATTAAGCATAAAAGTATGCCTTATTTACTTTGAAGAAATGCTAAAATAGTGATTTTGTCAGACAGCATAGGCAGCAGCTCTGTACAGATGAGATGATGACTTGGAATGAAATAATAAAGTCATCAAATCAAATAAATATTTTATTAAAGTAAATTACTGTGAAGAAATGGTTAATAGGTGATAAGCAAAGGTCAGTCATTAACATCATGGGACTTTTTATTCATGGTTTGATTCTGTGTTGTTACAACCTTTAACCCACATAATGCATGCTGCATTTATTGTAAAAAAATGTTTTATAGAAACCGAAATCAAAAACTGAGATTATTTTTTAATAATCGAACCAAAACCGGACCGACTTAAAAAAACAAACCAATTCTCAGCACTATAATCAAGGACAAGAGTTGAAGTGTAGTTGGAAGAGAGAAGAGCATGGCGGTGTGAAAGTTGTTTGTTCTAACACAGAAGAAGGACTGCAGTGCGCGCCATCTCTTCTCTCTGACAGCTACACTGAAAGTCACTTGTCCTTATTTCCTGAGGATAATGACTGCATTATATTTTGAGTCACTCTGTCTATTACATAAATGTAACTGTCTTTAATTAGAAATGAAACATCCTGACAACATGTCTGTCATATGACCTTTCTGTGACCCCCTAGCCAGCACAGGCGGAGCAGAAGGTGAACGCCGAGGTAGAGAAGGAGGTGGTAGAGGGGGAAGAGAAGGAGGCGGGAGTAGAGGAGAAAGAGAAGAAAGAAGAAACAGAGGAAGAGCCAGCCGAGCAGATGGAGGAGGGAGAGGCAAACGGAGGGGAAGGGGAGAACACTAATGGAGAAGACAAGATGGCTTTAGCAGAGGAGGCCAAACCCTCCAAGCGTCCGCGGATCATGCAGTGTAAAGTCACCCTCCTGGACGACACTCTGTTTGAGTGTGAGCTCGGTGTAAGACACTTCTCAAATACACCGTTGTCTTTTCAGCCTTGTTCTAGTCTTTTCTACACTTCAAATAATTGCCCATCAACGCTGTTTCTGACTTAATCTTTTTGAATGCTTATTTGTGATCGTTTGTGAGTACAACCAGTAATATTTCTTCCTTACTGAATGGTTATTCGTGATGGTTTGTGAGTACAACCAGTAATATTTCTTCCTTACTGAATGGTTATTCGTGATGGTTTGTGAGTACAACCAGTAATATTTCTTCCTTACTGAATGGTTATTCGTGATCGTTTGTGAGTACAACCAGTAATATTTCTTCCTTACTGAATGGTTATTCGTGATGGTTTGTGAGTACAACCAGTAATATTTCTTCCTTACTGAATGGTTATTCGTGATGGTTTGTGAGTACAACCAGTAATATTTCTTCCTTACTGAATGGTTATTCGTGATCGTTTGTGAGTACAACCAGTAATATTTCTTCCTTACTGAATGGTTATTCGTGATGGTTTGTGAGTACAACCAGTAATATTTCTTCCTTACTGAATGGTTATTCGTGATGGTTTGTGAGTACAACCAGTAATATTTCTTCCTTACTGAATGGTTATTCGTGATGGTTTGTGAGTACAACCAGTAATATTTCTTCCTTACTGAATGGTTATTCGTGATCGTTTGTGAGTACAACCAGTAATATTTCTTCCTTACTGAATGGTTATTCGTGATGGTTTGTGAGTACAACCAGTAATATTTCTTCCTTACTGAATGGTTATTCGTGATCGTTTGTGAGTACAACCAGTAATATTTCTTCCTTACTGAATGGTTATTCGTGATGGTTTGTGAGTACAACCAGTAATATTTCTTCCTTACTGAATGGTTATTCGTGATCGTTTGTGAGTACAACCAGTAATATTTCTTCCTTACTGAATGGTTATTCGTGATGGTTTGTGAGTACAACCAGTAATATTTCTTCCTTACTGAATGGTTATTCGTGATCGTTTGTGAGTACAACCAGTAATATTTCTTCCTTACTGAATGGTTATTCGTGATGGTTTGTGAGTACAACCAGTAATATTTCTTCCTTACTGAATGGTTATTCGTGATCGTTTGTGAGTACAACCAGTAATATTTCTTCCTTACTGAATGCATAGCTGTGATCGTTTGTGAGTACAACCAGTAATATTTCTTCCTTACTGAATGTTTGTGTGATTGGTCTCTGTCTCCCTGTGTAGAAACATGCGACGGGCTCAGATCTGTTTGTGAAGGTGTGTGACCACCTCAACCTGCTGGAGAGAGACTACTGTGGCCTGGCCGTCTGGGATACCCCCACCTCCAGGGTAGAGTACACTTTGTCTGGTTTAACAATGGGCTGCTCATCTAGGGTGAAGTGGGGAACAGTAATCTTAACCTTCCAAGTGAAAGGAGGGTAGATGGCATCTCATCTGTGGAGATTTCCTTTGGGAGAGAAAGATATGTTCAGTGAGTGGGTTGTTTTGAGTGTAGTTTGACTGCATGTTCTTGCCCATTAGAGAAACAGTACCTATAGGATGGAAGGTGCAGTTTCACCACATAGGGCAAAATGACTTTCTTACAGTACGGTGGCGTTCATTGAGTCTGTTCTCCCGCTGTCATTTACAGACATGGCTGGACGCCTCCAAAGAGATCCGGAAACAGGTGGCAGGTGGGTGATGTCAATACGATGACCTACAGTAAATACATGTTTCTAACTCAAATTACCAACAATACTCACACTGTATTTTCATCTCCAGATTATACATACGAGTTCACTTTCAACGTGAAGTTCTACCCTCCTGATCCAGCTCAGCTCACAGAAGACCTCACCAGGTTAATCTACACACACATCTAAATATCTGCCGGTAACTCAATTTCAGGGTGTCAGTGGTTAACTCCCATTCCCCTCCCTCTCTCTCTTCACTCTCTCTCTCTCTCTCCACCCTCGCCCCCCTCTCTCTCTCTTTTTCCCTTAACCCCCCCTTCCTCTTTCTCTCTCCCTCCACCCCCTCGCTCTCCCTCCCTCCTCCACCCCCTCGCTCTCCCTCCCTCCCTCCTCCACCCCCTCGCTCTCCCTCCCTCCCTCCTCCACCCCCTCGCTCTCCCTCCCTCCCTCCTCCACCCCCTCGCTCTCCCTCCCTCCCTCCTCCACCCCCTCGCTCTCTCCCTCCCTCCTCCACCCCCTCGCTCTCTCCCTCCCTCCTCCACCCCCTCGCTCTCTCCCTCCCTCCTCCACCCCCTTGCTCTCTCTCCCTCCTCCACCCCCTCGCTCTCTCTCCCTCCTCCACCCCCTCGCTCTCTCTCCCTCCTCCACCCCCTCGCTCTCTCTCCCTCCTCCACCCCCTCGCTCTCTCTCCCTCCTCCACCCCCTCGCTCTCTCTCCCTCCTCCACCCCCTCGCTCTCTCTCCCTCCTCCACCCCCTCGCTCTCTCTCTCCCTCCTCCACCCCTCGCACTCTCTCCCTCCCTCCTCCACCCCCCGCTCTCTCTCTCTCCCTCCCTCCTCCACCCCCTCGCTCGCTCTCCCTCCCTCCTCCACCCCCTCGCTCTCGCTCTCTCTCCCTCCCTCCTCCACCCCCTCGCTCTCTCTCCCTCCCTCCTCCACCCCCTTGCTCTCTCCCTCCCTCCTCCGCCCCCTCGCACTCTCTCCCTCCAACCCCTCTCTTGCTCACCCTCCACCCCCTCGCAATATCTCTCTCACCCTTCACCTCTCGTCTCTCCTCTCTCTCTCTCTCTCTCTCTCTCTTTCCTCTCACCCTTCACCCCTCCTCTCTTCACCCCCCCCCCTCTGCTCTCTTGCTCCTGCTCTCTCCACCCCTCTGTCTCACCCACCCCCTTTCTCTCTCCTTCCACCCCCTCTCTCTTTCTCCACCCCCCCTTTCCCTCTCTCTCTCCATCTACCCCTCCCTCTCTCTCACTCCCTCTCGCAGGTACTACCTGTGTCTACAGCTGCGTAAAGACATCCTGAGTGGCCTGCTGCCATGCTCCTTTGTAACTCTGGCCATGCTAGGCTCCTACACGGCCCAGTCTGAGCTGGGGGAGTATGATCCAGAGGTCCACGGCTCTCACTATACCAAGGAGCTGAGGCTGGCCCCGGGACAGGGCAAAGAGCTGGAGGACAAGGTCATGGAGTTGCACCGCACATACAGGTAAGAACCAGGGGAGGACTGACTATATACTGGAACTATGATGTACAAAAGACCAGGGAGGACCAGACTATATACTGGAACTATCATGTAGAAAAGACCAGGGAGGACCAGACTCTATACTGGAACTATCATGTACAAAATACCAGGGAGGACCAGACTATATACTGGAACTATCATGTACAAAATACCAGGGAGGACCAGACTATATACTGGAACTATCATGTAGAAAAGACCAGGGAGGACCAGACTATATACTGGAGTAATGTAGAAATACCAGGGAGGACCAGACTCTATACTGGAACTATCATGTAGAAAAGACCAGGGAGGACCAGACTATATACTGGAGTCATGTAGAAAAGACCAGGGAGGACCAGACTATATACTGGAGTAATGTAGAAATACCAGGGAGGACCAGACTATATACTGGAGTAATGTAGAAAAGACCAGACTATATACTGGAGTAATGTAGGAAAAGACCAGGGAGGACCAGACTATATACTGGAGTAATGTAGAAATACCAGGGAGGACCAGACTATATACTGGAGTAATGTAGAAATACCAGGGAGGACCAGACTATATACTGGAGTAATGTAGAAATACCAGGGAGGACCAGACTATATACTGGAGTAATGTAGAAATACCAGGGAGGACCAGACTATATACTGGAGTAATGTAGAAAGACCAGGGAGGACCAGACTATATACTGGAGTAATGTAGAAAGACCAGGGAGGACCAGACTATATACTGGAGTAATGTAGAAAGACCAGGGAGGACCAGACTATATACTGGAGTAATGTAGGAAAGACCAGACTATATACTGGAGTAATGTAGAAAGACCAGGGAGGACCAGACTATATACTGGAGTAATGTAGAAAAGACCAGGGAGGACCAGACTATATACTGGAGTAATGTAGGAAAGACCAGACTATATACTGGAGTAATGTAGAAAGACCAGGGAGGACCAGACTATATACTGGAGTAATGTAGAAAAGACCAGGGAGGACCAGACTATATACTGGAGTAATGTAGAAGAGACCAGACTATATACTGGAGTCATGTAGAAAAGACCAGGGAGGACCAGACTATATACTGGAGTAATGTAGAAAGACCAGGGAGGACCAGACTATATACTGGAGTAATGTAGAAAGACCAGGGAGGACCAGACTATATACTGGAGTAATGTAGGAAAGACCAGACTATATACTGGAGTAATGTAGAAAGACCAGGGAGGACCAGACTATATACTGGAGTAATGTGGAAAAGACCAGGGAGGACCAGACTATATACTGGAGTAATGTAGGAAAGACCAGACTATATACTGGAGTCATGTAGAAAAGACCAGACTATATACTGGAGTAATGTAGGAAAGACCAGACTATATACTGGAGTCATGTAGAAAAGACCAGGGAGGACCAGACTATATACTGGAGTAATGTAGAAGAGACCAGACTATATACTGGAGTCATGTAGAAAAGACCAGGGAGGACCAGACTATATACTGGAGTAATGTAGAAAGACCAGGGAGGACCAGACTATATACTGGAGTAATGTAGAAAGACCAGGGAGGACCAGACTATATACTGGAGTAATGTAGGAAAGACCAGACTATATACTGGAGTAATGTAGAAAGACCAGGGAGGACCAGACTATATACTGGAGTCATGTAGAAAAGACCAGGGAGGACCAGACTATATACTGGAGTAATGTAGAAATACCAGGGAGGACCAGACTATATACTGGAGTAATGTAGAAAAGACCAGGGAGGACCAGACTATATACTGGAGTAATGTAGAAAAGACCAGGGAGGACCAGACTATATACTGGAGTAATGTAGAAAAGACCAGGGAGGACCAGACTATATACTGGAGTAATGTAGAAATACCAGGGAGGACCAGACTATATACTGGAGTAATGTAGAAAAGACCAGACTATATACTGGAGTAATGTAGGAAAAGACCAGGGAGGACCAGACTATATACTGGAGTAATGTAAAAATACCAGGGAGGACCAGACTATATACTGGAGTAATGTAGAAATACCAGGGAGGACCAGACTATATACTGGAGTAATGTAGAAATACCAGGGAGGACCAGACTATATACTGGAGTAATGTAGAAATACCAGGGAGGACCAGACTATATACTGGAGTAATGTAGAAATACCAGGGAGGACCAGACTATATACTGGAGTAATGTAGAAAGACCAGGGAGGACCAGACTATATACTGGAGTAATGTAGAAAGACCAGGGAGGACCAGACTATATACTGGAGTAATGTAGAAAGACCAGGGAGGACCAGACTATATACTGGAGTAATGTAGGAAAGACCAGACTATATACTGGAGTAATGTAGAAAGACCAGGGAGGACCAGACTATATACTGGAGTAATGTAGAAAAGACCAGGGAGGACCAGACTATATACTGGAGTAATGTAGGAAAGACCAGACTATATACTGGAGTAATGTAGAAAGACCAGGGAGGACCAGACTATATACTGGAGTAATGTAGAAAAGACCAGGGAGGACCAGACTATATACTGGAGTAATGTAGAAGAGACCAGACTATATACTGGAGTCATGTAGAAAAGACCAGGGAGGACCAGACTATATACTGGAGTAATGTAGAAAGACCAGGGAGGACCAGACTATATACTGGAGTAATGTAGAAAGACCAGGGAGGACCAGACTATATACTGGAGTAATGTAGGAAAGACCAGACTATATACTGGAGTAATGTAGAAAGACCAGGGAGGACCAGACTATATACTGGAGTAATGTGGAAAAGACCAGGGAGGACCAGACTATATACTGGAGTAATGTAGGAAAGACCAGACTATATACTGGAGTCATGTAGAAAAGACCAGACTATATACTGGAGTAATGTAGGAAAGACCAGACTATATACTGGAGTCATGTAGAAAAGACCAGGGAGGACCAGACTATATACTGGAGTAATGTAGAAGAGACCAGACTATATACTGGAGTCATGTAGAAAAGACCAGGGAGGACCAGACTATATACTGGAGTAATGTAGAAAGACCAGGGAGGACCAGACTATATACTGGAGTAATGTAGAAAGACCAGGGAGGACCAGACTATATACTGGAGTAATGTAGGAAAGACCAGACTATATACTGGAGTAATGTAGAAAGACCAGGGAGGACCAGACTATATACTGGAGTCATGTAGAAAAGACCAGGGAGGACCAGACTATATACTGGAGTAATGTAGAAATACCAGGGAGGACCAGACTATATACTGGAGTAATGTAGAAAAGACCAGGGAGGACCAGACTATATACTGGAGTAATGTAGAAAAGACCAGGGAGGACCAGACTATATACTGGAGTAATGTAGAAAGACCAGGGAGGACCAGACTATATACTGGAGTCATGTAGAAAAGACCAGGGAGGACCAGACTATATACTGGAGTAATGTAGAAATACCAGGGAGGACCAGACTATATACTGGAGTAATGTAGAAAAGACCAGACTATATACTGGAGTAATGTGGAAAAGACCAGGGAGGACCAGACTATATACTGGAGTAATGTAGAAATACCAGGGAGGACCAGACTATATACTGGAGTAATGTAGAAATACCAGGGAGGACCAGACTATATACTGGAGTAATGTAGAAATACCAGGGAGGACCAGACTATATACTGGAGTAATGTAGAAATACCAGGGAGGACCAGACTATATACTGGAGTAATGTAGAAATACCAGGGAGGACCAGACTATATACTGGAGTAATGTAGAAATACCAGGGAGGACCAGACTATATACTGGAGTAATGTAGAAAGACCAGGGAGGACCAGACTATATACTGGAGTAATGTAGAAAGACCAGGGAGGACCAGACTATATACTGGAGTAATGTAGAAAGACCAGGGAGGACCAGACTATATACTGGAGTAATGTAGGAAAGACCAGACTATATACTGGAGTAATGTAGAAAGACCAGGGAGGACCAGACTATATACTGGAGTAATGTAGAAATACCAGGGAGGACCAGACTATATACTGGAGTCATGTAGAAAAGACCAGGGAGGACCAGACTATATACTGGAGTAATGTAGAAAAGACCAGACTAAATACTGGAGTAATGTAGAAATACCAGGGAGGACCAGACTATATACTGGAGTAATGTAGAAATACCAGGGAGGACCAGACTATATACTGGAGTAATGTAGAAGAGACCAGACTATATACTGGAGTAATGTGGAAAAGACCAGGGAGGACCAGACTATATACTGGAGTAATGTAGAAGAGACCAGACTATATACTGGAGTAATGTAGGAAAGACGAGGGAGGACCAGACTATATACTGGAGTAATGTGGAAAAGACCAGGGAGGACCAGACTATATACTGGAGTAATGTAGAAATACCAGGGAGGACCAGACTATATACTGGAGTAATGTAGAAAGACCAGGGAGGACCAGACTATATACTGGAGTAATGTAGAAAGACCAGGGAGGACCAGACTATATACTGGAGTAATGTAGAAAGACCAGGGAGGACCAGACTATATACTGGAGTAATGTAGGAAAGACCAGACTATATACTGGAGTAATGTAGAAAGACCAGGGAGGACCAGACTATATACTGGAGTCATGTAGAAAAGACCAGGGAGGACCAGACTATATACTGGAGTCATGTAGAAAAGACCAGGGAGGACCAGACTATATACTGGAGTAATGTAGAAAAGACCAGACTATATACTGGAGTAATGTAGAAGAGACCAGACTATATACTGGAGTAATGTAGAAATACCAGGGAGGACCAGACTATATACTGGAGTAATGTAGGAAAGACGAGGGAGGACCAGACTATATACTGGAGTAATGTAGAAAAGACCAGACTATATACTGGAGTAATGTAGGAAAGACGAGGGAGGACCAGACTATATACTGGAGTAATGTAGAAATACCAGGGAGGACCAGACTATATACTGGAGTAATGTAGAAATACCAGGGAGGACCAGACTATATACTGGAGTAATGTAGAAAAGACCAGACTATATACTGGAGTAATGTAGGAAAGACGAGGGAGGACCAGACTATATCGAACCCACAACCCTGGCGTTGCAAGCACCATGCTCTACACCGGACCTGTTTACATTACCTCTTCTTCTCTGTAACCTTTATTTAACTAGGCAAGTCAGTTAAGAACAAATTCTTATTTACAATGACGGCCTACTGGGGAACAGTGGGTTAACTGCCTTATTCAGGGGCAGAACAACAGACAACCTTGTCAGCTCAGGGATTCAATCCAGCAACCTTTCAGTTCCTGGCCCAACCCTCTGACCACTAGGATACCTGCTGTACCCATCTCTGTGTTTGTCTCCAGATCCATGAGTCCAGCCCAGGCAGACATGTTGTTTCTGGAGAATGCCAAGAAGCTGTCTATGTATGGAGTGGATCTGCACCAAGCCAAGGTACACTTTAGAATGTTCTGGAATCTAGGACTGGAACACTTCTATCTACAGAAGGAACATTTTTTTATATATATATTTTTAAGAGCGGTCAGAAAAAGTAGAAAACTATCAAATCGAAGTGCATGATTTGGGAATAACAAGGTTAGGCAACTCTAGCAGCCACAGATTTTGAATGACAAAATCGCTGTCATCATCAAACAAGAGATGAATCTGTGCTGCTGAAAGTGTAGCAGAGGCTGCCTCCTAGTGGCATGTTGAGGTAAATGCAGGAATAACAGTGACAGAAAGATGCCTATAGTGTATATGATGAGGGTGTATAGAACATATTGATCATCTTTACCAAATGTACTTTTTCTACATGCTCACAGGATCTTGAGGGTGTGGACATCACTCTAGGGGTGTGTTCTGGTGGTCTCATGGTATATAAGGACAAGCTGAGGATCAATCGTTTCCCCTGGCCCAAAGTCCTCAAGATCTCCTACAAGCGAAGCAGCTTCTTCATCAAGATCCGTCCCTCTGAACAAGAACAGTATGAGAGCACAATCGGCTTCAAGCTGCCCAACTACAAGGCCTCCAAGAAGCTGTGGAAGGCCTCAGTGGAACACCATACCTTCTTCAGGTGAGAAACTCACTGTCCCTCAGTGATACAGTGGTGAATAAATAGCTGGTGGGTAAACTGTGATCGCCGTTCACGGTGAGTCAAATCATTTCCCTATACTTTAAGTTGAAGAAATGAATGGAACTCTATACTTTAAGTTGAAGAAATGAATGGAACTCTATATTGAGACTGTTTAGGGGTTAAATACATGTAAAATAAAGTTTCCTGATCTATCTTCTATCTCTCAGATATAGGACAGACACTTCAGAACAAACTTCCTTTAGATGTTCTGGGGGGGGGGGGCTATCTGTTGCTCCATGTATCTGTTATTCTATGTGTTGTATGTGCTAATAGCAGTAAGGCCAAGTACACATTTTCATCAAATCATTCATTCATAATAATAAAAAGATGGATACTTCAAGGGTCTTAAAATTAAAAATCAAATAGCTAAATGATCCTAGGTATGATCTTCTTAAAACAATTCCATATAGCTTAGTAGACCCCCCCCCCCCCCGGGTTAGACTGTAATGGTCTAATAATATTATCTTTGAGAACTAACAATCAGCAAAACAAAAACTAGATAGTCAGGGAGAATTGAAAAAGCCCTAAACAATTCATTTAACAGTAGAGATTTTGTTATGTTTGAGCGAAAGAACACAGCATTAGCCAGGGCAAAATGCATAGGATTGCAGGAAGTTAGCCTTACAATTGCAAAAATGTCTCTTAGCTCCATGGAGAAATTTGTATAATTTCAGGAAATTGGCTTATAGATGCAAACGTTTCTCTTCTTCTAAAATGTTCAGTCGAGCCAACGTGCATTTAACCTCCGCTACACCACTGCTCACCCTGCTTCCAACTAACAAGTTACCCTTAACCATAGATCTAGGATCAGATTATCCTACTCCCCAATCCTGACCTTAACCATTAGGACGTTAAAACAATATCTGATCCCATATCAACTTCTACCTACTCCACTTCCTGGATCATCTGCTCCATAGAGATACAATAAAAGTGTTCTATTTAATTCTGTCATCTGCCCCCATTACTGCCCGACAACAGGGGGCTATTCTCAGGTTACCAATCCCTTGTGCATTCTAATTGGCCCCTGCAGCATAACCTTTCTGAGAGTAACTCTATTAGCACCGGTGGTAGTTTAACTCTGCTACAGTGCTGTGAAAAATATTTGCCCCCTTACGGATTTTCTCTATTTGTGCATATTTTTGATACTGAATGTTATCAGATCTTCAACCACATCTGGGGGGGTGGGGGATTCCTGCACAGACGTGAGACTGATCAACAACTATAGGAAGCGTCTGGTTGGAGTCATTGCAGCTAAAGGTGGAAGAACCAGTTATTGAGTGTAAGGGGGCAATGACTTTTACACACAGACATTGGGTGTTACATAACTTTGTTCATGAAATAAGTATGTAATTGTTGTGTTATTTGTTCACTCAGGTTACCTTTATCTAATATTATGTTTTGTTTGAAGATATGATAACATTCAGTATCAAAAATATACAAAGTAGAGAATTAGGAAGGGGGCAAAACCTTTTCACAGGACTGTACGTGACGAGTCCGTCATACAGGAGGAGCTCTGGATTAAGATGGTTCAGGTAACATGAGGTTGGTCTAAATCACCTGGCCGTATGCCATTGGAGGAACATGACTAAGCTTTTACTAAAGCTGGAGTTCGGCTGGCCCAGTGATGTGATTTATTGATTCATCACATCACTGGGCAAGCTATTATGAACTATGAAACTAAATCATTATAATAAGCATGTCTATAAACTGTGAGTGACTGTGATTCTCCTCCCTCAGGGTGTCGTCCGTGGAGCCCCCGTCGTCCCGCTCCCGGTTCCTGGCGCTGGGGTCAAAGTTCAGGTACAGTGGCCGTACCCAGGCCCAGACCCGCCAGGCCAGTTCCATGATCGCCCGGCCCGCCCCTCGCTTCACACGGTCCGCCAGCAAGAGGCTGTCCCGCACCATCGACGAAGGTGTGGGTGTGTGTATGCGTGTATTACAGTATGTGCTTTTTTGTGTGTGGGAATGTGTATGTTCGTGCCAGCGTGCACGACTTCAGGATCAGTCTCTCACCAACTTGTCCCACTCTTGTAGCTGGAGATGATGATCTCCAAGCCTCGCAGCTCTCTGCTAGTCCAAACAAGACCGAGGATGACGATTGGTTCTTCATGCTGGGATCTGACCAACCCCAGACTTTATTTTCACCAGGTAGCCAATCAGGAACCATGTGGACCATCATTGAAGTTTTGACTCCGCTTACAAAGAGCAACCTCAGTTCAGCCTTGCTAGAGAACTACGTACTGTAGCTTTGAGTCAGCTTGATCTAACCATGCGCTCTGTCGGTCCTCTCATCATCTCATTAGCTCCAACCCTTATGCTGAGGCCTAATCTCAACGCTGGTGACTCACCAAGGGCAGCTCAGAATGACCTGCCAATCAATCACAGCTACAGTTACATTGATGCTCCATTCACTTCTAACAGCTTATGACTGACTAACAGCAGCTTCAGAGCTCTTGAGTCTTTGGTCTGTGTTGTGTTGCTTGTTAAAGAGAGCCTTCAGTTCTTTGGTCTGTGTTGTGTTGCTTGTTAAAGAGAGCCTTCAGTTCTTTGGTCTGTGTTGTGTTGCTTGTTAAAGAGAGCCTTCAGTTCTTTGGTCTGTGTTGCTTGTTAAAGAGAGTCTTCAGTTCTTTGGTCTGTGTTGTGTTGCTTGTTAAAGAGAGCCTTCAGTTCTTTGGTCTGTGTTGTGTTGCTTGTTAAAGAGAGTCTTCAGTTCTTTGGTTTGTGTTGTGTTGCTTATTAAAGAGAGTCTTCAGTTCTTTGGTCTGTGTTGTGTAGCTTGTTAAAGAGAGCCTTCAGTTCTTTGGTCTGTGTTGCTTGTTAAAGAGAGCCTTCAGTTATTTGGTCTGTGTTGTGTTGCTTGTTAAAGAGAGTCTTCAGTTCTTTGGTCTGTGTTGTGTTGCTTGTTAAAGAGAGCCTTCAGTTCTTTGGTCTGTGTTGTGTTGCTTGTTAAAGAGAGCCTTCAGTTCTTTGGTCTGTGTTGCTTGTTAAAGAGAGCCTTCAGTTCTTTGGTCTGTGTTGTGTTGCTTGTTAAAGAGAGCCTTCAGTTCTTTGGTCTGTGTTGTGTTGCTTGTTAAAGAGAGTCTTTGGTCTGTGTTGTGTTGCTTGTTAAAGAGAGCCTTCAGTTCTTTGGTCCGTGCTTGATGATGGACATCATTGTGTCCAGGAGACTGCCGTTCCTGTGCTTGAAACTAAACGTCTAGCTCTGCAGATCTGAGAATTGTGTGGTAGTCTCGTACTAACTTAATTTGCTATCTGCCTGCCAGATACATTGAATTCCATTTGCTTACTAAATCAGTGATCTTTGCTCTGAAAACCCCTGAAATGCAGAGCCGTGGAGGGGAGCTTTGCTCTGAAAGCCCCTAAAATGCAGAGCTGTGGAGGGGAGCTTTGCCTTACTCTCTCCTCCATCTAACTTCACCATTAACTACTGCAGTAACACCATTACCTCATGTTCTATCAACAGCCAGAGGGAGGGAGACTTTCTCTGTGGAGACTTCTACTCAGAGCTGGGATGATGGCAAGTCTGTCCAGACAGTCAGACAGGCATGGCAGGAGACTGAGACAGGCCAGACGGTCAGTCGGACTGTCAGTCAGACATGGCAGGGACGAGTGTCTGATGAACAGCAGCAGGGGAGACTGGAGGAGGAGAAAGAGGAGGATTGGTCTGTCCTGCTGGGCAGACGACTCTCCCTTCCCTATGTCCCCTACCCCATGATGAAACCGCCAGGTATCTGTTGTTAACCTCATTCTGTACCTGGTGTAGCTGTCACCGTGTGCATCCTCACTTTGACAATGAATCCTCCGTTGAGGTGTGCTTTAGAAGTTGACAGTGATGGAAGGTGAACCTGCTAAGCTCGCCACCGACCGTGATGACATCTTTAAAGATGTTGCTCTGTCATGTACTGGCTTATTTAATGTTGCTATCTTATCAATGGTGCTTGGCCCTCATTGATGTAGAGCTGTGATACTGTGGTAAGTATGCTTTGCTGATGATCCTCTGTTTGCAGTGTGCTCACGTGCTACGTTATTTTTCCATATGTAAGGGATCCGATCTGTTCTAAATGTTTCTGTGACGTCCTCAGTCAAATACCGCTCTGCCCAGGTGGCAAAGGTGGCCACGGCCAAAATTCTGGAGAGGCTGCTACAGCCAAGGCAGGAACAAAGTGATGACTGGGTCATGCAGTTGGACCGCAGCTTTGAGTTTGCAGACACACCTCCATGTGAGTCGTCACACTACATACATTCACTAGCGGTTGTTCATTAGCACAGAAATAGAGTTTTGCAGAACAGACATGATTGTCTGTCTGGTAGAACAGGGAATCACAATTTCTGTCTAACGTTCTGAACGTTTCACCACACTGATTAGGCTACACTCCTGTTCTTCCTCTACTGATAACCCCAATCTGCCCCTCCTCAGTCTCTCCCCCAGTCTCCCTGGAGAAGGAGGAGACTAGGCAGGAGAGGAGGGAGGTGATCAAGAGGCTCCAGGAAGGGGTGTTCCTGGTGGAGAAGCTGAGGGAGGTAGAGGTGCTGGATGAGAGACTGAGGGAGGTGAAGGTTTTGGAAGAACGGCTGCAGGAGGTGGATGAGCTGGAGGAGAGGATACAGGAGGAGGTGGAAGCCAGGCAGGAGGAGGAGGGAGGGGTAGAACAAGAGGAGGGGGAGGTAGAGGAGGAGGTGGTAGAGGCAGCGGAAGAGAATGTGGAGGATGTAGATGAGTTGGAGGAGCAGATAAAGGAGGTGTTTCTCAAAGGATTGCTGCCAGATGAGTCAGGGGAAGATGAGGGACTAAAAGAGGAGAGTATGGAAGAGGCAGAGGAATCTGAAAAAGGGTGGTCAAATGTGGCAAGCACCTCCTCTGTGGTACGGAGAGTAGATTTGAGGACCCAGAATAGTGTGACTATAGTGAAAGAGATGAGGCAACAAGAAGGAGGGATGGAGGAGGAGACGCTGGAACAGGTGGCGGTTTCAGACGAGGGATTGAAAGAGGATGAAGGATGGTTAGAGGAGAGGAAGCATCAGGCTTTGGTGGAAGGGTTGCCAGAGGGGCTTGAGGAAAGGAGAGGAGAGATAAGAGTGGAAAGGAGGAGGAAGAAGGTGACTATAGTGACACAGGATGAGAGTCTTCCAGATGAACTAGAGAAGAAAGCATCTGAGAAGTTGTCAGAGGACCAGATAGGAGGCCATTTTTATAAAGAGGGACAACTTATGGTGAAATTCAATGAACTATTTGCGGCAGAGAAGTTAGGGTTACCGATAGTTACAATTCAGCAGGAGTGGCTCCAAGAACAGGAAAAGGTCAGGGAGGAGAAACAGGAGGAGAGAGTGGAACAGGTGAAGATTTCAGGCGAGGGATTGATAGAGGTGAAAGGAGGTCTAGAGGATAGGATGCGGCAGATGTCGGAGGAAAGGTTGCGAGAGGGAGAGCAGACTGTGGTGAAAACCAAGAAAACAGTGAGAATAGTGGAAGAAATGAGGAGAACACAGAAGACACTCGAGGAAAAGTCATCAGAGGACATTTTATCAGAGGAAAGGCTGGGAGATGGTTTTTATACAGAGGGGGAAGTTTTGGTGAAATTCAGAAAGGATGTGGAGAGGGTTCCACATAGAGTCAGACAAATGGAGAAGCCCCAAGAAGAAGAAGAAGAAGAAGAGGTAGTGGAAGTGAATATGCAGCCATCCCAGCCAGAAGACAAGGACGATTGGGTTGTGCTGCTGGACAGCCTCCCACACAAGACTCTTTATAAGCCTCCAGGTACGTCCCATCAACCGATCAGCTTTGCTTCTCCCCTTTGAAACCGTTATGGAAACGCTTGCTTTACCACCACCCACACAATTACCGACAATTCCATCTCGAACATTCCCTCCGCAAAGCTAACCAGCTATTGTGTGTTTTACAACAATTGCCATTTCAATTGAAAGATAAACCTTTGGTGCAGTATAGATTTGTGTGGCTGAGAGAACTGCTGTCTCTACTTTGTCAGTCATGCCAGCCGACTCCGCTCTGGTGCCTGTGGTCTCCACAAGATTCTCTGTGGTGTTAGTAGACACGGTCGAGCAGAGAGCACCAGAGAGGGAATGCATTGAAGTGGAGGCCACACAGCAACAGCCTGAAAGGGGATTGGTGGAAGGACGGAGATTGTGGCAAATGCAGGAAGATGATTGGTTTATGCTCTTGGACCTGGTTGATCGTGTTCCTTCAGGTGTACCAACCACACCAGTTTCAGGTATGAAGAACTTTCATCAAGCCCTGCTGCTTGTGCTATGCCTCAATTATTGGTATTTTATGGATTGAAACAACTGGCCTACAATGACTGATTAATCATCGAGCTAGGCTTTGAACTTCATGTCTCTCACGGTTCATGGTGTCTTTATCTATCAGCTTCTTTGCAAGAGCAAGTTCAGGTGTACGTAGATGAAACCATCTCTTCCATGGTTAAAGTGATGACAGCGGTGCAGAGAGAGGAGACCAGGGTGACTGTAGTGGAGGAGATGGAGTTACAGGAAGACCAGAGCCGTCTGGAACAGAAACTGTCACAGAGAGAGATGGAAGATGGCTGGTTTGTTTTGCTGGACATTGTTCCCAGAGAACCATCTGTGATTCCGTCAGGTACTTCCATGATTTTCATGCACTGCTTCCCAGTCCCACCACAATATTAACAACATCTCCCCTGAGCCTGTGCTTCATATGCTGCAGAAAACTTTCAAATAAGAATAACTAACAAGACATTTGACTATCCACCAAGAGAAGGGCTTCAGATACATTGCTTTGTGTAGTAATTTCAATTATCTTCCAGTATCTGAGGAATGTGTGTTTGTATCAGCTTCTGTGGAAGAGCGTATTCCGGTATACCCTGAGGAAAGCGTCTCCTCTGTGGTTGAGTTGACGACAGTAGAGCAGAGAGAGGAGAGAAGGGTGACTGTAATGGAAGAGGAGCGACGTCAAGAAGAAGTTATACTTCCACCACAGCCATCAAGAGAAATGGACGATGACTGGTTTGTGCAACTGGATGTCGTGCCCAGAGAAACATCCTATAAACCACCAGGTACCCCATACAATTCAAGGCTTTGCGCCTCAGCCCCTGAGTCCATCAAAAATATACCCAACTCAACTCACCAAACTCGCAGACTAACCGTAGTGCTTTTCCCATATGAACTTTGGAATGTTTATCTGGGAATATGATCTTTGATGACATGGCTTTTTGTGAGCCCACACATCTAGCTGAATCTGAAGGGTATGTACTATGTGTGTTTGTATCAGTCGCTCCAGCAGAGCCAACACCGGTTTCTCCAGATGTGATCAGCCCTGTGGTTGAGGTAAAGGCTGAACAGCAGAAGCCAGTGGTGGTTCTGGTGGAGGAGATGAGGCCACAACAGGAACGGGAAGTAGAGGAGTGGCAGCGACAACCAGAGAGAGATGATGATTGGTTTACACTGTTTGCTGATGTCCGTGAGGAGCCGATCATTGTACCACCAGTGGGGTTTGTTCTGTTGGATGCAGTCCGTGAAGAACGTGCTGGGGTTCCACCAGGTACCTCAGACATACAGTACTGCCAACAAGCTAACTAACCACCAGGTACCTCAGACATACAGTACTGCCAACAAGCTAACTAACCAAACCTACGCGTTTTTCTTGTGTGAATTAGGAACATGATATCTCTTGGGTTATGACTGGTCAATCATCAACAGGACCCTCAAATAGTAGTTGTGGTATATCAAGCTCTCTGTGTGTCTTTTTGCTCCAGTTTCCCTGGCTGTTAGCGATAGGGTATACCCAGAGGTTGTGCCCGCCAAACATCTGACCATTGAGCCTGAACCAAGAGTGTTTGTGGTGGAAGCAGTCCGATTACTTCCTGAAGACTTTGCCCTGGAGGGTAAGGCAACACAACCGCAGAGAGAGCAGGATGATGATTGGTTTTTGCAGCTGGATGTTGCCCCTAAAGTAGCAGGTACTTTGACCATTCTAAGCTTGCTGTTGGCCACTCGAAATACAAATACCAACCCTTCTCTTGCATCCAAAGGCTCTCAATTGTTGTGTGAGCCTATTGACTATCCACAAAAGCTTTTGGCAAGGATTACACTATTATATTTACATGTTCTAGTAAAAGCCTTGATCCCTTGTGGACTGTTGGGCTGTGTTTCTGTCTCTATCAGCTGCACCAGTGGTGGTGATTTACTCTGGTGTGAAGGAGACAGTGGAACAGAAACCACCAAAGACCGTGAGGATCATGGAAGAGACTGTTAAGATGGAGGAGGGGCCTGTGGTAACACCTAAAGAAGTGGATGATGATTGGTTTGTGCTCTGGGACCGCGCTCCCTCCAAGATACTGACCACACCCAAGGGTATTGCTGCTTGACCACCGTCTGCCCCTTTTTGTTTGGTAAAACGCTGAACCCAGATTGTGTATTACTTGGCATTGATAAGCCTGTTATCCTTGTTTTATTTCAGCGTTCCATGTAGACAGAGAGGTTATAGAGCTGGTACCCCGGAGAACAGTGATTGTGGTGGAGGAAACTAGGAAACCACATAGAGTGGTGGAGGACAGACGTCAACCGGAGGTTGAACTGGTGAAAACACTGCCTCCCCAAGAGAGAGGGGAGGGTGATGATTGGTTCACGCTCTTTGAAGCCTCTCGCCAAGAGCCTGTGAAAATGCCAACAGGTACCCACTACCCGCATCATCCTGAGCTCGGTTGTGCTTCACATTACCCTATATATTTTTTATAATGATGTGTCGTAAAGGGTCTCTAATCAGATATGTGCAGCTTTGGCCACAATCAGATTCTGTGTTATAATTTGTGAATGGTAAGAGTATCATAGTCGAGTCTCCTGGGTACTCTGTGTCTGTCTGTATCAGTTGCTGTGGTAACTAGACCTGCCCCTGTGGTTGACGTGATGGTGACGAGCACAGAGCAGAGAACCCAGAAAAGGGTGACGATAGTGGAGGAGAGGTGGAGAGAGGAGAGGACCCTGCAGCAGAGACTGCCTCAGAGACAGAGAGAGGTGGACGATGACTGGTTTGTCCTGCTGGATGCTGCCCCTAAAGAATTAGGTACCCCCCCATCTCTTCATTTCCCTATCCCCCTGCTTTTCCTGCTCATTTTAGCTGCAGACTGAGACTACCAAAAGACTGAAACTACCGAAAACATCAGTTCATTTTGTCCGGCATATCTATTTGGAATTCAATTCAATCGCAGATTGAGATCACTATTGCTAGTTTGAATTTTTTTGAGAATTGCAAAATGGTCTTCTACTGATACTTTAACGATGCATGTAAGCTGTGTCTTAGATAAGAGCTCTGTTTGTGTGTTTGTATCAGTTGCTCTCCGTGAGCGTCTCCAGGTCTATACTGACATAACTGTGGTCAAAGGTCCAGCCGCTCAGCCCAAACCCAGAGTGGTGGTTGAGGAGGAGAAGAGACCAGCACAACCCCAGAGAGATGTGGATGACCATTGGTTTGTGTTGCGGGATAAAAAATCGGTTGCAGGTACTTTGCGTCTTGAGTTTTTGCGTGCTGCCCTAAAACAATATGTTGATCTCACACCCGCTCTCCAACCTCAACTTACCAGAAAAGCTGACTAACATTCGTCCAACACTTTTACAACGTGGTTGTGCTTTGTCATGGGATTTTCCCCTGAAAAATATGTTGTTTGACGAACCAATGGGTCGTTGGTTATGCTTTGCTTTATAGAAGAAATACATATTTAGTTTTCCTTCTAACGGCTTTAGGAATACTATACCACAGTGAGGCTCATTAACCCCATGAGTCAGGACAACTTCTAACGGCTTTAGGAATACTATACCACAGTGAGGCTCATTAACCCCATGAGTCAGGACAACTTCTAACGGCTTTAGGAATACTATACCACAGTGAGGCGTGAGCTCAGTAACCCCATGAGTCAGGACAACTTCTAACGGCTTTAGGAATACTATACCACAGTGAGGCTCATTAACCCCATGAGTCAGGACAACTTCTAACGGCTTTAGGAATACTATACCACAGTGAGGCTCATTAACCCCATGAGTCAGGACAACTTCTAACGGCTTTAGGAATACTATACCACAGTGAGGCGTGAGCTCAGTAACCCCATGAGTCAGGACAACTTCTAACGGCTTTAGGAATACTATACCACAGTGAGGCTCATTAACCCCATGAGTCAGGACAACTTCTAACGGCTTTAGGAATACTATACCACAGTGAGGCTCATTAACCCCATGAGTCAGGACAACTTCTAACGGCTTTAGGAATACTATACCACAGTGAGGCTCATTAACCCCATGAGTCAGGACAACTTCTAACGGCTTTAGGAATACTATACCACAGTGAGCTCAGTAACCCCATGAGTCAGGACAACTTCTAACGGCTTTAGGAATACTATACCACAGTGAGGCGTGAGCTCAGTAACCCCATGAGTCAGGACAACTTCTAACGGCTTTAGGAATACTATACCACAGTGAGGCTCATTAACCCCATGAGTCAGGACAACTTCTAACGGCTTTAGGAATACTATACCACAGTGAGGCTCATTAACCCCATGAGTCAGGACAACTTCTAACGGCTTTAGGAATACTATACCACAGTGAGGCGTGAGCTCAGTAACCCCATGAGTCAGGACAACTTCTAACGGCTTTAGGAATACTATACCACAGTGAGGCTCATTAACCCCATGAGTCAGGACAACTTCTAACGGCTTTAGGAATACTATACCACAGTGAGCTCATTAACCCCATGAGTCAGGACAACTTCTAACGGCTTTAGGAATACTATACCACAGTGAGGCTCATTAACCCCATGAGTCAGGACAACTTCTAACGGCTTTAGGAATACTATACCACAGTGAGGCGTGAGCTCAGTAACCCCATGAGTCAGGACAACTTCTAACGGCTTTAGGAATACTATACCACAGTGAGGCTCATTAACCCCATGAGTCAGGACAACTTCTAACGGCTTTAGGAATACTATACCACAGTGAGGCTCATTAACCCCATGAGTCAGGACAACTTCTAACGGCTTTAGGAATACTATACCACAGTGAGCTCAGTAACCCCATGAGTCAGGACAACTTCTAACGGCTTTAGGAATACTATACCACAGTGAGGCGTGAGCTCAGTAACCCCATGAGTCAGGACAACTTCTAACGGCTTTAGGAATACTATACCACAGTGAGGCGTGAGCTCAGTAACCCCATGAGTCAGGACAACTTCTAACGGCTTTAGGAATACTATACCACAGTGAGGCGTGAGCTCAGTAACCCCATGAGTCAGGACAACTTCTAACGGCTTTAGGAATACTATACCACAGTGAGGCTCATTAACCCCATGAGTCAGGACAACTTCTAACGGCTTTAGGAATACTATACCACAGTGAGGCGTGAGCTCAGTAACCCCATGAGTCAGGACAACTTCTGCTATTTGCATCGTTGGTTATTAACCCCATGAGTCAGGACAACTTCTGCTATTTGCATCGTTGGTTATTAACCCCATGAGTCAGGACAACTTCTGCTATTTGTATTGTTGGTTATTAACCCCATGAGTCAGGACAACTTCTGCTGTTTGTATCGTTGGTTATTAACTCAATGAGTCAGGACAACTTCTGCTATTTGCATCGTTGGTTATTAACCCCATGAGTCAGGACAACTTCTGCTATTTGTATCATTGGTTATTAACCCCATGAGTCAGGACAACTTCTGCTATTTGTATCGTTGGTTATTAACCCCATGAGTCAGGACAACTTCTGCTATTTGTATCGTTGGTTATTAACCCCATGAGTCAGGACAACTTCTGCTGTTTGTATTGTTGGTTATTAACCCCATGAGTCAGGACAACTTCTGCTATTTGTATCGTTGGTTATTAACCCCATGAGTCAGGACAACTTCTGCTATTTGTATCGTTGGTTATTAACCCCATGAGTCAGGACAACTTCTGCTATTTGTATCGTTGGTTATTAACCCCATGAGTCAGGACAACTTCTGCTATTTGTATCGTTGGTTATTAACCCCATGAGTCAGGACAACTTCTGCTATTTGTATCATTGGTTATTAACCCCATGAGTCAGGACAACTTCTGCTATTTGTATCGTTGGTTATTAACTCAATGAGTCAGGACAACTTCTGCTATTTGTATCGTTGGTTATTAACCCCATGAGTCAGGACAACTTCTGCTATTTGTATTGTTGGTTATTAACCCCATGAGTCAGGACAACTTCTGCTATTTGTATCGTTGGTTATTAACCCCATGAGTCAGGACAACTTCTGCTATTTGCATCGTTGGTTATTAACCCCATGAGTCAGGACAACTTCTGCTATTTGTATTGTTGGTTATTAACCCCATGAGTCAGGACAACTTCTGCTGTTTGTATCGTTGGTTATTAACCCCATGAGTCAGGACAACTTCTGCTATTTGCATCGTTGGTTATTAACCCCATGAGTCAGGACAACTTCTGCTATTTACATCATTGGTTATTAACCCCATGAGTCAGGACAACTTCTGCTATTTGTATTGTTGGTTATTAACCCCATGAGTCAGGACAACTTCTGCTGTTTGTATCGTTGGTTATTAACCCCATGAGTCAGGACAACTTCTGCTATTTGTATCGTTGGTTATTAACCCCATGAGTCAGGACAACTTCTGCTATTTGTATTGTTGGTTATTAACCCCATGAGTCAGGACAACTTCTGCTGTTTGTATCGTTGGTTATTAACCCCATGAGTCAGGACAACTTCTGCTATTTGCATCGTTGGTTATTAACCCCATGAGTCAGGACAACTTCTGCTATTTACATCATTGGTTATTAACCCCGTGAGTCAGGACAACTTCTGCTATTTGTATCGTTGGTTATTAACTCAATGAGTCAGGACAACTTCTGCTATTTGTATTGTTGGTTATTAACCCCATGAGTCAGGACAACTTCTGCTATTTGTATCGTTGGTTATTAACCCCATGAGTCAGGACAACTTCTGCTATTTGCATCGTTGGTTATTAACCCCATGAGTCAGGACAACTTCTGCTATTTGTATCGTTGGTTATTAACTCAATGAGTCAGGACAACTTCTGCTATTTACATCATTGGTTATTAACCCCATGAGTCAGGACAACTTCTGCTATTTGTATCGTTGGTTATTAACCCCATGAGTCAGGACAACTTCTGCTGTTTGTATTGTTGGTTATTAACCCCATGAGTCAGGACAACTTCTGCTATTTGTATCGTTGGTTATTAACTCAATGAGTCAGGACAACTTCTGCTGTTTGTATCGTTGGTTATTAACTCAATGAGTCAGGACAACTTCTGCTGTTTGCATCATTGGCTACGGTTGAGAAGTAATGGCCATGCTTTGCTGCCTGTTCTATATTGTGAACAGTTGCTTCCTACAACTCATCCAAGCTTTTCCCCTTGCTAGTCTTATTCTAGACTAGACTGAGCTGGCTCGTGAAGGTACAGTGTGTACCTGAAGTCTGTGTGTGCCCTGGCCTCAGAGTGTGTGTGTGTGTGTGGAGTTGATTATAAGTTTGTTTTGTATATGTGGATGTTCAAGATGTTCTTCTGCGCTCTGTCAGTGTGTTTACCTCTCACTACACCGGGTTTGATGGTCTCAAAGCACGCAGACCGTCTCTCTCCTGCCCTATATACAAAACCACTATCTAAATACTAACACTCCCTCTGTCCTGTCTCTCTCCTGCCAGTGGTGGCCACCCACAAGGCCGCCCGTCCGGTCAGCGCCCCAGTCTTCTCCCAGGCAGCACTGATGGAGGCAGGGATCCCCATGGCCCCCCTGGACCTCCAGCAGCCCCAGACATCCACCCCCATCAGGCTGCCAGCCCGCCAGGACGACAGGAAGCTGCAGGTCACCGTGGAGGCAGTGGACGAGGGCTCAGCCGAGGTCAAGGTACTGCACCTAGGAACTACAACTCCCACAATCCCCTGCCGTACAGGGATCATCATCATTCACCCCTCACACACAGATATACTGGTCATAGAAGTTACAGATAGACTGGTCTCAGCAGCGATATTGCTATATTCATCACATAGTATTATTTATAAGAGAAGTATAAAATGCTGATTTTTCTATAGTTATAAATAGAATAGCTGTGCATCATCATTTCTGCCCTCCATTGGTCACAGTAATGATAGTGTAACAAAGACACACCTCAGATCACAAGTTCCTCAGATGGCTCTGCTATGGACGGGGACGAGGCTCCTAGAGGAGGATTCTAACGTCATTATGCCTTCTCTCCTCCTCCATGCCTGGGGTAACTCCAGTCTAAGCAGACGGACACTGAGGAGCCGGTTCAAATGAGGAAGGTCAGACCTTTGACCTTGTCCCGACTCCTGCTTTTGCATTATATTAGTATTGTAGTCACTCCACTCCCATTCTAACTTACACCACTGCCAAGTCTCCCATCCATAAGACTAACTTCACCCTCTCCTCGTTTTATTCTCCTGGTTTCATTTGAATACTGCTCACAAAACTACAAGGTCTTTGAGTTGACCTCATGTTCAAGTCAGACATTGTCTATGACAACAGCATTGGTATTGGTCATGTGCACAGACAGATGACGTATATGAGATACATTACATATGCTTTTGGTTTGTACATCAGTCCAGACAGGAAGAAAAGTTAGGGCCTTTGAAGAATGAATGTTGAAAGAAGATTCCTCATTGGCTGCTGCATTTACATGCATGACACAGGACTAGGTTTTCATGATGACTAGTGTTTCTATTGAGTTCTGTATCCCTGCCTGACCCTTCACCTTTACCCCCCCACCCCTTCAAGACACCCACTCTAATAGCCCTGTCTTGGGTCCCCTGCTTTGCACATCTGGGATTCCAGGGCCCTTGTGGCCCCCAGAGGCTCCAGGCCACTCTGCATGCAGACCCCTCACCACCCCCCTCCCCATGCAACAATGCATGTCCACGTTGTGACGTCTGCTATGATGTCACGTGGAACCTGTGTAACCCACACCTTTCTCCTTTTTTGTTCCTTCACAGAAAAGAGCTAAGAGAACTGAGGGTGACTCAATTTATATCAGACATAGTCTTTTAATGTTGGAGGTTTGTTTCCCTGTCTTCTGGAGATCTGTCTCTGTACACTGTTTTCTTGCTCTTTGGCTACTGGCTGCTATAATACAACAGGCTGCTTTGCATGTGACATTACTGATTCACATCTTGTGTATTACATAGGCGTCTTTGCTTTTGCTAGTAGATGATTTTGACTGTGTAACCTCTAATTTGCTTTGTGTGTGGCGATATTAACTCAACACAACTAGCTACTTGTTTCAGGGGAATGTTGTTGAGTACTAGATATCTCCTGATTGCTTCTCGCAAAGTATATGATTGGGATTGTGGTCTCTTCTCCCCAGACATCACACCATTCACGTTCCATGAAAGGGAGCCAGGAGTGTTTCATTTGGGGTGTTTGTAGATACCGTTACTGATCGGCCACGTTATGCAGCTGAGATGTTGTTCCGTCTCCAAGCTCGGCCATTTGAGTGTTAGTAGAAGCATTACCATTACATTCCTGACATCTTGTTTCAGCTTTGTCTCTCCTCGGTATACAGTAGAAAAGTGCTCCATCTCCATACTCCATATAGGGCAGGCCACCACCAACCTTCCCTCTCCACCACTCTGCCATCTCCATACTCCATATAGGGCAGGCCACCACCAACCTTCCCTCTCCACCACTCTGCCATCTCCATACTCCATATAGGGCAGGCCACCACCAACCTTCCCTCTCCACCACTCTGCCATCTCCATACTCCATATAGGGCAGGCCACCACCAACCTTCCCTCTCCACCACTCTGCCATCTCCATACTCCATATAGGGCAGGCCACCACCAACCTTCCCTCTCCACCACTCTGCCATCACATATCTTTCCACTCACCAGCTCGTCCACTATTTGTGGCCCTTTCTGAATCTAGTTTATGATGTCTTCCCAGTCATATATTTATGTCATTGTGAATAAATGACTTCTAAGAGTTCCACTGCTCTCATCACCATAAGATTCATCCAGCCACAGAAACAGGATGCTGCTGTCGCTGCATAGTGACCACCTGCGTCTGTGACCTAAAGTAATGTGTGCTAACATCACCTCGCTCTCATCCGCTGTGATTTGTAACCTGATCAGATTCTATGTAGTGCTGCTCACTAATTGAACGGGTGGATTTATCAATGAGAGCTCAGAGAATCCATTTGATTTTGAATGGATCTGATGAACTGAGTTCCTGCCTGCTTTAACGCTGTAGCTTTGAGTTAAATAGAACAGCAAAAGTCACCTGCTGCTTGGTTGACATTGTTTATGATCTAAACATGTTCATATGAGTGACATTGTTTCTGACACACCTGCTTTCTCTCTCCACCTTCTACACATCTACTCTGTCACTCCTCTTCTCCACACCTATTTTCCAAACCAAATGTTTGTCATTTTCCACTTTACCTCTCTCTCCACCTCTCTCTCTCTCTACCTCTCACTCTACCTCTCTCTCTACCTCTCACTCTACCTCTCACTCTACCTCTCACTCTACCTCTCACTCTACCTCTCTCTCTCTCTCTCTCTCTCTCTCTCTCTCTCTCTCTCTCTCTCTCTCTCTCTCTCTCTCTCTCTCTCTCTCTCTCTCTCTCTCTTTCTCTCTCTACCTCTCACTCTACTTCTCTCTCTACCTCTCACTCTACCTCGCTCTCTCTTTCTCTCTCTCTCTCTTCCCCCTCTTCTCCCTCCCTCTCTCTTCTCTCTCTCCCCTCTTCTCCCTCCCTCTCTCTTCTCTCTCCCCCCTCCCTTTTCCTCCCTCTCTCTCCTCTCTCCCACTCCCCCTCTCCTTCCTCCCTCCCTCTCCACTTCTCCCTCCCTTTTCCTCCCTCTCCTCTCTCCCTACCTCTCTCCCACTCCCCCTCTTCTCCCTCCCTCTCTCTTCTCTCTTCCCCCTCCCTTTTCCTCCCTCTCCTCTCTCCCTACCTCTCTCCCACTCCCCCTCTCCTTCCTTCCTCCCTCCCACTCCCCCTCTTCTCCCTCCCTCTCTCTTCCCCCTCCCTTTTCCTCCCTCTCCTCTCTCCCTACCTCTCTCCCACTCCCCCTCTCCTCTCTCTCTCCCTCTCTCTTCTCTCTCTCCCCTCTTCTCCCTCCCTCTCTCTTCTCTCTCCCCCCTCCCTTTTCCTCTCTCTCCTCTCTCCCTACCTCTCTCCCACTCCCCCTCTCCTTCCTTCCTCCCTCCCTCTCCACTTCTCCCTCCCTCCAGGACTTTGAGAAGCCCCAGGAGGATCTCATCAGGCATCATACTAGTATCAGTGAGCTGAAGAGGAACTTCATGGCATCTGTCCCAGAGTCCCGGGGGCCCAGCGAATGGGACAAGCGCCTGTCCACTCACTCCCCCTTCCGCAGCCTGGGCATCAACGGACAGCCTTTACCTGATGCCGACGGGGTGAGTACCATCTCAGACCAGACACTGTGCCGTACCCCACCACACACCCCTCCCCTCAGTTCTCTGTAGTTCACGCCAGCTTCCCAGCTCTCCCATTCCACAGAGAAGGAATGGATGTTAGCACACACTGTCGGGGTCAGTTCCATTTCAATGCAAGTCAATTTGGGAGATGAGGAGAAATTGAAATGTGTGAATATATTCCTGAATTGACTGAATGGAAGTAGCCCACCACACGTTTCCCTCTGTATGGCTGTCTGTTGTGTTCTCTGAGTTGATGTGTTGGGGTGGAGAACCACAACACCATCCTGTGGTTCTACTTTTTGTTCCTCTTGGTTTGTGTTGATGCGATGCAAACACTTATTGCATGTCTTTGAACAAGGCCTTTTGTCTTCAACCGGACCCATCTAGTCTATGAAAGGCTTTCTGTCATTACTACCCTACTAAAATGGAACGATTTCTGTTTGCATGGGCCAACTGAAGAACACCTTGTCCAGACTGATTGGAACAGATCAGTCTGTTCGCCTTGTGGCCCAGTCTGTCTGAATGTTCAGCTGTTTGTTGTGGGGAAGGGACTTATGGTTTGGGCATGTGGTGTCTGAGCCTATTGGTCAGGTTTCTAAGCCCAGCTCTGTCTTTACCTCCTCATTCATTGGCTGTCCCTTAGTCTGACCCTCCCCTCAGTGCATGACAACCAGACCTGATTGGACAGAGAAACTGCATGACCCTGTGACTTGAAGATCATGACCTTGGATTAGAAGAGTTGAGCTGTGTGCTCGTCCTCCTGTCTCCTCTTTCCCTCAGTGATGTGCTTGTTTTCTGCTTCATGTCCTCCATCCTGCCTCCTTCTCCCAAATACTGCCCCTCTTTCCCTAACTCTGCTTTCCCGCACTTCCTTTTTCTCACTTTGCTTTGTTATTCCGTGTACTGATACTCCTGTCCCCAAGCCCACAACTGAAGTCTGAAGGCCCACAGGTTACCCATAACCACCTAGTCCAACTCAGACATGCGTTCTCCATTCTTCCTCTCTTAGACCATGACACAGCTTTGCATAGCCTTCCTATCCATTACCCTACATCAGACATTTCAACATCCCCTACCTCTCTCATCTCTCTCCCCCTCTCCACCCTCACCCTTCTCCCCTCAGTTCGCCATCCGCCTTCCGCGTGGCCCCCTGCAAGACTTCTACTCTAAACGCAGCTGAGGTGGCATCCTAGGGGCCCCTCGAGCCAGCCCAGAGGGAGAGGACCAGAGAGAGGGATGTGTGTAGGCAGGCCATCAACCTCTAGCTCCTTCTTCTTCTCTTCTTCATCACAGCTCTTCATCATCATCTTCTTCTACTTCAGAAGCTGCTTCCTGTCATGTGACTCTTACTTCCTGTGTATCTTGCTCAGTCCCCCCCTCCCCAACTCTTCCTGACTGTTCCTACAGACTGTTGCTCCTTCCTAAAAAGTTGAAAGACTTGACGATGACCCCACTTCTGTTTTTGTATATCTGATTATCTGGACTAGACGAGGTGCGTCTGACAATGACAGTTGACAGGTGGCTTTTTACAGTAGGAACAGTTTTGATATGTGCAGGTTATAGAAGGTGTTTTTGTATACATCCAGACAGACATCAATGTTGTCATATGTCATCGTAGGATTAGTTAGTGGCGTGTTGTGGTATTTCATGTATGAAGTCTTCTATAGAAGCACATTAACCCAGCACTAGTGGACAGCTACAGTGTATTTTTGAGTATACAGTGTATACCTCATCACAATTCACTGTTATTTTATCTAACACTGACGAGGTAACTTTGGGGCAGCTTGATCAAATGTTATAGTATACATGACCTAAGTTTCGTTCACTGGTATTTGGTAAAACACTCTTGTCAACTGCAATATATTTTGTCCTGCTGCATGCCCCTTTGACAATCAAAATGCAATAAATTCTTGCTGAACATGTTTGATGGTGGAAAACATTGTTTCATTCCCTGCTGTTGTTCACACAGTGGATATATGTGTGCTGTGTCTTTCCTCTAGAGTGTGTGTATTACTCCTATAAGGGAAGAGCTGGACACTAAGGCAGCGCTACAACAGGACGAGTCCAGCAACACTGTAAGACCATCGGGGGGGCCCAGCCCCAGCCCTGCTAGCACAGAAACTGGGCCTGATAGGGTTGACTCCAAATCCCATGATGCACCTGGGGTGGCAGGGCCATATGTTCAGGATGATGAGCATGTTAGCTCTGGGACCACCACCAGCCACGTACCTGTCGTTGAGGTGGAGAGGGCACAGCTGCCCCACTCCTATCAGCTCCAGGGTACAGTGCTGGAGGAGGAGGAGCCGGCAGACCCAGGGTCGAGGGGGGAGCAGTCTGGGAGGATAACTGGAACCTCCCACACCTCCTATTTCGTGAGCGGTGTTCCCCATGTCATACGCTGTTTCCAGGTAGCCCTCCCTCTGCCCAGACCAGCTCCTGTTGATTGACTCCTCTGCCTGTCCTCTACCTGTACTCTGCCTGTCCTCTGCTCTTTCTGGGTGATTCCATGGGGGACAGTGTACACTCACCCTTCTGCAGCATGGCTACAAGGAATCCAAACTGTAAACACTGAATCTGTACTGTAGTCATACTGGATGGATGGTTGAGTTCTGCTAGAGCTGGCTGCAGAGGCGGTGCACAGTGATGGTGTTTTCTCTGGTGTTGGGGGCGATGGGAAGGACCGTGTCGCTATTCTTCTCTTTCAAGCGCTCTCTCTGACACAAGATGAATTGTCTTTCTCTCTCTGACACGCTAGATGAATCGTCTTTCTCTCTCTGACACACTAGATGAATTGTCTTTCTCTCTCTGACACACTAGATGAATTGTCTTTCTCTCTCTGACACACTAGATGAATTGTCTTTCTCTCTCTGACACACTAGATGACTTGTCTTTCTCTCTCTGACACACTAGATGAATTGTCTTTCTCTCTCTGACACACTAGATGAATCGTCTTTCTTTCTCTGACACACTAGATGAATTGTCTTTCTTTCTCTGACACACTAGATTAATTGTCTTTCTCTCTCTGACACACTAGATGAATTGTCTTTCTCTCTCTGACACACTAGATGAATTGTCTTTCTCTCTCTGACACACTAGATTAATTGTCTTTCTCTCTCTGACACGCTAGATGAATTGTCTTTCTCTTTCTGACACACTAGATGAATCGTCTTTCTTTCTCTGACACACTAGATGAATCGTCTTTCTTTCTCTGACATACTAGATGAATTGTCTTTCTCTCTCTGACACACTAGATGAATTGTCTTTCTCTCTCTGACACACTAGACAAATTGTCTTTCTCTCTCTGACACACTAGATGAATCGTCTTTCTCTCTCTGACACGCTAGATGAATTGTCTTTCTCTCTCTGACACACTGGATGAATTGTCTTTCTCTCTCTGACACACTAGACAAATTGTCTTTCTCTCTCTGACACACTAGATGAATCGTCTTTCTCTCTCTGACACACTAGATGAATTGTCTTTCTCTCTCTGACACACTAGACAAATTGTCTTTCTCTTTCTGACACACTAGATGAATTGTCTTTCTCTCTCTGACACGCTAGATGAATTGTCTTTCTCTTTCTGACACACTAGATGAATCGTCTTTCTTTCTCTGACACACTAGATGAATCGTCTTTCTTTCTCTGACACACTAGATGAATCGTCTTTCTTTCTCTGACACACTAGATGAATTGTCTTTCTCTCTCTGACACACTAGATGAATTGTCTTTCTCTCTCTGACACACTAGATGACTTGTCTTTCTCTCTCTGACACACTAGATGAATTGTCTTTCTCTCTCTGACACACTAGATGAATTGTCTTTCTCTCTCTGACACACTAGATGACTTGTCTTTCTCTCTCTGACACACTAGATGACTTGTCTTTCTCTTTCTGACACAAGATGAATTGTCTTTCTCCCTCTGACACACTAGATGAATTGTCTTTCTCTCTCTGACACACTAGATGAATTGTCTTTCTCTCTCTGACACACTAGATGAATCGTCTTTCTTTCTCTGACACACTAGATGAATTGTCTTTCTCTCTCTGACACACTAGATGAATTGTCTTTCTCTCTCTGACACACTAGATGAATTGTCTTTCTCTCTCTGACACACTAGATGAATTGTCTTTCTCTCTCTGACACGCTAGATGAATTGTCTTTCTCTTTCTGACACACTAGATGAATTGTCTTTCTCTCTCTGACACACTAGATGAATCGTCTTTCTTTCTCTGACACACTAGATGAATCGTCTTTCTTTCTCTGACACACTAGATGAATTGTCTTTCTCTCTCTGACACACTAGATGAATTGTCTTTCTCTCTCTGACACACTAGACAAATTGTCTTTCTCTCTCTGACACACTAGATGAATCGTCTTTCTCTCTCTGACACGCTAGATGAATTGTCTTTCTCTCTCTGACACACTGGATGAATTGTCTTTCTCTCTCTGACACACTAGACAAATTGTCTTTCTCTCTCTGACACACTAGATGAATCGTCTTTCTCTCTCTGACACACTAGATGAATTGTCTTTCTCTCTCTGACACACTAGACAAATTGTCTTTCTCTTTCTGACACACTAGATGAATTGTCTTTCTCTCTCTGACACGCTAGATGAATTGTCTTTCTCTTTCTGACACACTAGATGAATTGTCTTTCTCTCTCTGACACACTAGATGAATTGTCTTTCTCTCTCTGACACACTAGATGAATTGTCTTTCTCTCTCTGACACACTAGATGGATCGTCTTTCTCTCTCTGACACACTAGATGAATCGTCTTTCTTTCTCTGACACACTAGATGAATCGTCTTTCTTTCTCTGACACACTAGATGAATTGTCTTTCTCTCTCTGACACACTAGATGAATTGTCTTTCTCTCTCTGACACACTAGATGACTTGTCTTTCTCTCTCTGACACACTAGATGAATTGTCTTTCTCTCTCTGACACACTAGATGAATTGTCTTTCTCTCTCTGACACACTAGATGACTTGTCTTTCTCTCTCTGACACACTAGATGACTTGTCTTTCTCTTTCTGACACAAGATGAATTGTCTTTCTCTCTCTGACACACTAGATTAATTGTCTTTCTCTTTCTGACACTAGATGAATTGTCTTTCTCTCTCTGACACACTAGATGACTTGTCTTTCTCTCTCTGACACAAGATGAATTGTCTTTCTCTCTCTGACACACTAGATGAATTGTCTTTCTCTCTCTGACACGCTAGATGAATCGTCTTTCTCTCTGACACACTAGATGAATTGTCTTTCTCTCTCTGACACACTAGATGAATCGTCTTTCTCTCTCTGACACACTAGATGAATTGTCTTTCTCTTTCTGACACACTAGATGAATTGTCTTTCTCTCTCTGACACACTAGATGAATTGTCTTTCTCTCTCTGACACACTAGATGAATTGTCTTTCTCTCTCTGACACACTAGATGAATTGTCTTTCTCTCTCTGACACACTAGATGAATTGTCTTTCTCTCTCTGACACACTAGATGAATTGTCTTTCTCTCTCTGACACACTAGATGAATTGTCTTTCTCTCTCTGACACACTAGATGACTTGTCTTTCTCTCTCTGACACACTAGATGACTTGTCTTTCTCTTTCTGACACTAGATGAATTGTCTTTCTCTCTCTGACACACTAGATGACTTGTCTTTCTCTCTCTGACACACTAGATGAATCGTCTTTCTCTCTCTGACACACTAGATGAATTGTCTTTCTCTCTCTGACACACTAGATGAATTGTCTTTCTCTTTCTGACACACTAGATGAATTGTCTTTCTCTCTCTGACACACTACATGAATTGTCTTTCTCTCTCTGACACACTAGATGAATCGTCTTTCTCTCTCTGACACACTAGATGAATTGTCTTTCTCTCTCTGACACACTAGATGAATTGTCTTTCTCTCTCTGACACACTAGATGAATTGTCTTTCTCTCTCTGACACACTAGATTACTTGTCTTTCTCTCTCTGACACACTAGATGACTTGTCTTTCTCTTTCTGACAGTAGATGAATTGTCTTTCTCTCTCTGACACTAGATGACTTGTCTTTCTCTCTCTGACACAAGATGAATTGTCTTTCTCTCTCTGACACAAGATGAATTGTCTTTCTCTCTCTGACACACTAGATGAATTGTCTTTCTCTCTCTGACACACTAGATGAATTGTCTTTCTCTCTCTGACACACTAGATGAATTGTCTTTCTCTCTCTGACACACTAGATGAATCGTCTTTCTCTCTCTGACACACTAGATGAATTGTCTTTCTCTCTCTGACACACTAGATGAATTGTCTTTCTCTCTCTGACACACTAGATGACTTGTCTTTCTCTCTCTGACACACTAGATTAATTGTCTTTCTCTCTCTGACACACTAGATGAATTGTCTTTCTCTTTCTGACACACTAGATGAATTGTCTTTCTCTTTCTGACACACTAGATGAATTGTCTTTCTCTCTCTGACACACTAGATGAATTGTCTTTCTCTCTCTGACACACTAGATGAATTGTCTTTCTCTCTCTGACACACTAGATGAATTGTCTTTCTCTTTCTGACACACTAGATGACTTGTCTTTCTCTCTCTGACACACTAGATGAATTGTCTTTCTCTCTCTGACACACTAGATGAATTGTCTTTCTCTTTCTGACACACTAGATGAATCGTCTTTCTCTCTCTGACCTTGTGGTGGTTGGAAGGACATCTTGGTAAAACTAGGGGAGTGGGAACGAGGGACCCAATCAGTTGTGAATGAAAAGAGGGGTGTGGTTTGAGGGGCGTGGTTGATGAAACATTGGAAAGTTACAGCTGTGCAATGTTCAATTGGGCACAACCAATAATGTATATAAACACTGGACACAACATCATGTAAGGTTGAGATATAATGATGTGATATAGAGCCTATATCTCTGACATGTATAGAAGAAAGGAACCATGTCGGCTCTTCTCATGTTGATGTGCAACGTTCAGTCAAACTGACTGGAGTGTGTTCTCCTCCCACCCCAGCCCCCTCTGGTGCAGACCCAGACAGTCACCATCACAGACGTGTCCAACTCCCTCCCTACTGACGTCTCCACTAAGGATGTCCCTATCGTTCAGACCCAGACTATCAGCTACGAGTCTGCAGAGGTAGCCACCCCATGATCATATAGATGATGCTACAGCTGGGGAACTCTGTGGTTCCACCTCCACAGGGTACAATCAGGGCCGTGTTCAGGGATCTATACATGGCATTTCTTTCTGAAACGTTCAGTACAGTGCACCGATGACTGAGGTGTTACCATGGAGCCATTATTTCCGTTTGTTTCCTCTCAGGTGTCAGTTGATGGGACAGATGGGGGGAAAGAGGCCACAGCACTGAGCAGCATTCAGTCCATTACCTCAGAGAGCAGCAGGGAAACCAGTGGCACCTCCATCACTACCACCACCACTCACATCTCCAAGGTAAGGGCACACCATAGACCGCACACACACCTCAGCTGTGTCATGGCCTCTGACTATTTCTCTTGTCCCAGGTGGTGAAAGGAGGAGCGTCAGAGACCAGAGTGGAGAAGAGGATCGTCATCACTGCCGACTCAGAGGATGACCAGGTACAGTACGGTGTCTATGACGGCTCCTTCTACACACACCAAGGCCTGGTCAAACACAATGCTTCACTGTGACACATTTTTGTCATAAGGTGTACAGCCAGCTAGGTGGAGGTTAACTGAAGCTTTGTCTCCTGCAGGGAAGCGACGGCGGAGCAACAGCAATGTGATTCAGCTCAACACACAGTCAGGGAGCCCTATGGATCTGATGCTCAACACACAGTCAGGGAGCCCTATGGATCTGATGCTCAAGACACCAGAGCTTTGTAGTACAGACTAACCTCCCTGTCCCAGAGCCACCCCCACCTCCTCAACCCATACGGACATTGTGTCCTGACTGGTCCCCTCTAGAACCACTGTGGTTACATCTCTTGACCAGAGTCCTGGTTAAAAGTAGTGCATTATAAAGGGAATATGGTGCCATTTGGGATGCATCCTGGTGTCTCCCTGCCCAGTGGGATATGAACAGGCCAGGGAGAAAGCCTATTGTGTCCTCTCTTTCCATACTGCTGTTCTGACTGTATGTTGGCTTCATTTTGGTCTATTCCACTCAAACCTGATATTTCGCCAAATTACTCTTTTTTTTTTTGTATTATGATAGTAGGAAAGATGAACCTTTTCAGTTCTAAGAGCATTTAGGTCATTTGCGTTTAAATGTTTATTTACAACATATTTTTCTGTCGTTTGTATTGCCACTACTGTGTCATTGAGTGTGGACTCAGTGATATGACGGAGATGCAGAAAGTAAACAGTGTAGTGGGTCAATTTCAGCCAAACAACTAAGAACGTTGAAGCGAGAGGCTCGACTTCTCCGCTGTTTTGGTGCCATGGTTCCAACGCTGTGAACAGAGTGAAGTGAACCCGTGCACATGCGCAGATACTGTGTGAGAGCCAAGTCTTGCATCTGGCTCATCTCAGTATCTGCGGTGCTGGTCGAGGCAACGGCATTTTACTGAGTCTCCCTTTAACATGCTCATTTTGACAGAAATGCACTGTTTTCAACTGGGCTTTAAGTAATAACATTATCAGACTTTTTCAATCAGATTAAGATGCCGGACAGAAACTAGACCTATTTTTGGAAAGGGATAACTCCTTTGAGTTTGTTTATGTTTATAATTGAGGAATATTCTTTTTTTTGATTGAATATTCAAATTGAAATGACATACCTCACTTAAAAGTATTGAACAAAGATATTGCATACTCCAACAACCATGCCTGTTTTGGATTTGTTCTCTGCTCAGGTAAACTCTCTCTTTCTCAACCAGCCAAGTTAACATGTGTAATACTACTAGGTCAGGCCACGATGACCCTCGGTATAAACTTTGACGTGATGACAACTATCTGTTTTGAAATGTTTACTCTATTTTATAGCATTACTGGTTTTATAGTATTTGTACAAAATGAGGTGTTTAAGTTATTGAAGTTCATATCCTACTCAATGGTAGCTTCTCATATCAATATTGTCTTCTTTTTTTTTTACAGCTTGAATTTGGGAGTGTCCCCATGTTTCCCAGTACATATTCACCATTGTTTTTCTTCCTCTTTTAACGCACCATTGACCTCTAGGACTGCCCCATGCAGTCTGACGTGAGAGCAATGGAAAGTCCCGCTGTGTTTTGTCCCTTAAAATGATTTTAGATAGAAATGTGGTTGATTTGATGAAACAATGCTTTAGTCTGTTTCTCAGGTTTTATGTCTTTATCAATACTGCAGGACAAAACCCCTCTGTATATGATTGTATGAAGAATGTTCAGTCTTAATGTACATTCTAGCCCTGCAGATGGGTCCAAATGATTCTCAGCTCTTAAACACTTAAACCTGTGCAAGATGTATTTATCACTATCAAAAGGCAGCTGTCCCAGTGTATGTGGCTTTTATTTCATACAGGGGAACATATTTAGTCCTTTTGTACATGTTCTACCATCATTTCTTTGTAAAGTAGAGACTGTTTCATGTGATTCTTTGTACTGGGATGTTTTTTAAAACACGAGCCTGTTCGCAGGCTTTTAGACACAGAAGTCACATTCATAATCATCTAGTTTGTAAATCTTTCTTACCACCTGTTTTAGAGTAGATTCCTCTACCAGTTGGTGTACCCTGTCCTTTTGTAGATCAGATAAAGATACTTGTATGACAACCCTTTTAGAGAATGACAATTGGTAGCAGACCTTTCTTCCCCTCTGAAGAAGTTTGTGAAGGTGGCACAAACTATTAGCTAGAAGGATCTTGAGGGCATAAACTAGAATCTCAGCGGAGTCCTTCGTTTTTAGATATGTAAACTTATTGCTTTTGTGACTTATCCCTGTCTTTAAAATTAAATAAAATCAGGATGAATTATCAAGTGGTGTGTAGTGTCTGTCTGAGCAGGATTTCAGTCACAATAAGAAAATGTTTTAATAAAAGGTGACCAATAGAATTGTAAGAAATACAATTTTATTAAAAATTCTTAATTCCAGATGCTTGCATACAGACTTCAGAAAATCAATAATAACATTACCACTGGAATTGTAGACTGAAAGAAAAACATATTTAATGTAAAATGTAGTACCATAATGTAAACTGGTTGTAGCTATAGGTTATCAACATGAAAGACATCCACCTGTGTTCAATACCACTTCATATTGTAACAGACCAATGCAAGAGAAATCATGTGTCTCAGTGTCCAGTCAAGAGAAACCATGTGTCTCAGTGTCCAGTCAAGAGAAACCATGTGTCTCAGTGTCCAGTCAAGAGAAACCATGTGTCTCAGTGTCCAGTCAAGAGAAACCATGTGTCTCAGTGTCCAGTCAAGAGAAACCATGCGTCTCAGTGTCCAGTCAAGAGAAACCATGTGTCTCAGTGTCCAGTCAAGAGAAACCATGTGTCTCAGTGTCCAGTCAAGAGAAACCATGTGTCTCAGTGTCCAGTCAAGAGAAACCATGTGTCTCAGTGTCCAGTCAAGAGAAACCATGTGTCTCAGTGTCCAGTCAAGAGAAACCATGTGTCTCAGTGTCCAGTCAAGATAAACCATGTGTCTCGGTTTCTCTTGACTGGACACTGAGACACATGGTTTATCTTGACTGGACACTGAGACACATGGTTTCTCTTGACTGGACACTGAGACACATGGTTTCTCTTGACTGGACACTGAGACACATGGTTTCTCTTGACTGGACACTGAGACACATGGTTTCTCTTGACTGGACACTGAGACACATGGTTTCTCTTGACTGGACACTGAGACACATGGTTTCTCTTGACTGGACACTGAGACGCATGGTTTCTCTTGACTGGACACTGAGACACATGGTTTCTCTTGACTGGACACTATGTGTCTCAGTGTCCAGTCAAGATAAACCATGTGTCTCAGTGTCCAGTCAAGAGAAACCATGCGTCTCAGTGTCCAGTCAAGAGAAATCATGCGTCTCAGTGTCCAGTCAAGAGAAACCATGCGTCTCAGTGTCCAGTCAAGAGAAACCATGTGTCTCAGTGTCCAGTCAAGAGAAACCATGTGTCTCAGTGTCCAGTCAAGAGAAACCATGCGTCTCAGTATCCAGTCAAGAGAAACCATGCGTCTCAGTGTCCAGTCAAGAGAAACCATGTGTCTCAGTGTCCAGTCAAGAGAAACCATGTGTCTCAGTGTCCAGTCAAGAGAAACCATGCGTCTCAGTGTCCAGTCAAGAGACAACTCTGCTCTGTCATGGACATGTTCACAACTAATGATGGCTTAAGTGGCCTGAACATTTCCACTTTGGGACAGTGAGTGTTCCAGCACTGGTATTTTATGTCAGCACAAAGCAAACCCATGTTGCCCTTCACCCTGAGAACACATCTTATACATCTAATAAACTCCGTCTTAAATTCAATTTGTGCAGCATCCATTCTCTAGGGAATCTATCATACATATCAAACTGGTTGTTAATATGATTCTCAGCCAATCATCTGGATATGAACAAACATTGAAGAATGTTGTACATCACCCTTTTCACACTGCTAAGTTACGTGTCCACCCTCGGTAATGGAACCATGCGGGAAAGGAAACCATGTAGAGAATGTATCTGAGCCAGCCCAATACTTTGCAGGTCAGCATGATAGTGTGACAACAGGTATTAGGATGTGCTCACACAGGCTGCCCAACTCTGACCAATCACATCAGCTCTTTTGACAATACGTGGGCAAAAGATCAGAATTGGGCAAAAAACTAAACGTGCACCTGGGGGGGGGCCTCAGGACTGAGTTTGGAAAACCCTGCCTTAGCGAGCCAAACTGAAAAAAGGTTGCACGATTGTAGTCAGTAGGGTTATGATAGGCTAAAGCACAGAGGGAGCCAATCACCAAAGAGCATCCTGTGTAACAGATGATGGCCTGGTCCGGACGTCGACATCTAACTACATCAGGGATGGTCAACTCCAGTCCTTCTGGGGCCTGATTGGTGTCATATTTTTGCTGCAGCTAACACACCTGACTCGAATAATTAACTAATCATGATCATCAGTTTAGAATACGTGTTGAATCAGCTGTGTTTGCTATGAATGGGGTAATACTGCGACCTACGATGACTGGAGTTTCCCATCCCTGATCTACATGTATGTATTGTATCTGTCATAATGTGTTTTTAACAAGCCTTTATTGAGCTACATAATCCACTGCTTTCATTCCAACCAAGTCCAAATGTATATTTCCCAGTGTTTAAGTTCTAGCGAATAGCCTTCACAGGACTCTTGAAGCTGGAGGCAGCCTGGAGTTGGAGTTGATAAGCCATGGGGTGGATCTTGAAGCCATATAGCCTGAGAAAAAACAACAACTAAATATTACAACTCAATAACAGTGTGGATTGTAGAAGGCTGCCATTATGCTAACATGTCTCAATCTCCTTACCGAGGGGAAAAAATGTAATCTTCAAATCAAGCAAATGGTTTTTGTTACAGTTCCCAGCTGAACATGAATTATGTAATAACACGAACAAATCAAATGGGGCAAACAGATCATCTTGATGAATTTGCAAAGATAATTATAGAAATAAACCTTGGCACAAACTGGTTGGCAGGTCGTTTTGGCCGGTACTCTGGGTGCACCATAAATAGCATGTGGGGGAAGCCTGTCCCGAAGTAGGCCCCGTCCGTGTGGTGGTGCCGGGAGGACTTGGGGGTGTACACATCCATGCATTTTGGACAATACAGCTTCACCATCGCCTCACCTGGGATGTCTGACAGACCTATGGGAGAGGAGAGATCAACATTATGTAACACCGCTGAGGGCACAGATGTCTATTCTGGTGTCAGCTGGCAATTCAATATTGATCAAATATATTTACTGTGCAAGCAAGAGTAATCTTTTTGACGATTCCCTCAGACCTGTGTGAAATACTGCTGACAATCTGTGATATAGTTCAAAATGTGACTGGAGAGAAATGGTTCAATTCCATGAAAAGAGAAGAGGTATGTTCTGTAAGTGAACAGGAGTATGAATACATTAAAGTCAAACTCACCAATAGGAAGCATGGGTTGATTCTCACAGTACACTCTTGGGCAATAGCCAAAGTCCCCTTGTTGGTACTTATCCAGCTGCAAACCAAAAACTATTTCAGTGTGTAACATGGTCACACAGCTAGTCCAAGAAGGCCAAACTAACTACATAAACGGACAGGTAGAATTTAGAACAGGGGTCTCCAACCTTTTCTAGCACGAGCTACTTAAAACAAAAAAAATGAAGCATGTCACGAACTACATTTTTATTTTATAGCTTTCAAATAGTTGTTTTGTCAATATACCTGGTAAAATAAGTTAATAGACAACTAAGTGGGCCCCATAAAATTATATTTCACATTTTCCTGAATTCTCTTTTCACTGTTTTATTTCTCCTGGTTTGGGATTTTTTTTATTTTAATTTAACATTTGTTCAATATTACAATTCTTCATAGAGAAAGACTGAAAATGGATGTTCTGAGTCCATGTCAAAGCTTTAAATCACACGAGAAGACCATTTTTGAGGTCTAGGAAAAAAACAAACACATTTTAATTTGAGTGTAATGTAATTTCAGAATTAATTGGCGAGCTACTCCTAGGTGGGCTGCGAGCTACTGGTAGTTCACAGTCTACCTGTTGGAGACCACTGATATAGAGATTATCCAGACTCCAGAACAATATATCCAGATCTAGGGTTTATTACCATCTGAGCGATGCCTCTGTTGGTGAGGATGTAGCGTGCGTGGATCAGCCCGTACAGCATCTCTGCTGCCTGCTCTATCAGGTCACTCTGGTTGGGGTTGTCCTCCAACTCCTCATCTGACAGACAGACATGACCGTGAGGCTTTCAGATCAACACACAAGGTACACAGAAGCCTATATTGACATGGTGCATGAATAAAGCACTGGGAGGCAGCATTATAGCGTCTGCATGTCTTTCCTGTCTTTATACACACATATGTGAGGCTTTCAGATCAACACAAGGTAGACTTCAACCTATAGATGCACTGAATCAAAGTATGTAGTCACAGTACTGTGTCCTTGTGTCTTTTGAAAGGCACTTGTAAATACAAACAGAACTGATAAATTAGCCTATAGGAAGTGTCAGTGTGAAGTCATGCCAGACGGTGTAGTGATGAGCTCACCTGGCTCCAGGTCCAGGATCATGTCAAGGGCCTGGCGGTAGTGAGGCACCTGCTCATTGAGCCCTGTCAGGTTAAACTTGTCCTGAATGTAGTCCTCATCAACCTGATAAAGTGGAATGGATCAACATGGTTAGTAGCTTTCAGCTGCCAAACAATGTCTACCACTTTTTATGAATTGGCCACGGTTGGTCAATTGCATAACAGGTTAAAGGGATTACTTCAGTATTGGCAATTAAGACAAGCAGAAGAGTTAAAGGTAGAATTAAGCAACGTAGCCTACACGGTGTTGGAATATCTGAAGCTACCACCACGCCATAACAAGCGTATGTCACGGTTACACACTATGGCATCAATACAAAACCACCCCACGACTTTAAACACTGTATTTTGGTCCTCTTTCACATGTAATTCTCCATCGGTGTTTTGGGTATATTTGGCTGGTAGTTGTAACAGTTCATTCTGTATTTCAAAGGATCAACTAGCTTCACAAACAGTTGGCTAAGTCGGAGCAATAGTATTTCCCCTGTCTGTCCTTCTCATTATTTGATGTTCTGACATAACTAGCTATCTACTCACCTCACAGAAAAACTCATTCCCCCTCAGGCCACAGAACCAGGAGATCCATGACACCTCCTCCGAGCTGCTCATCTTCTGAACAAGTGGGGGGTGATGGTGCAACGGCATGCAAAAATTACATGTATTTCAGAATTTCCATTGTAGCACTAGAATATAAAGCTAGCTGGGCTAAGCATTTCGCTACACTCGCAATAACATCTGCTAACCATGTGTATGTGACCAATAAAATTTGATATTAGCTAGTGGTGTATTCCATTCTGATCCAGGGACCTGAAGTATGTGTACACAGCAGGCTTTATTTCTGCCCCAGATGTTAGCTAGCTAAATCACCAAGCCCAGATGTGTTAGTACTGGGCTAGAACAAAAACCTATTGTTATTAGTCAAATTCTGCATAAAGAACTCTAGCTAGCTAACGTTAGCTACATAGATAACACTAGCTAACCCCGTGTTTACTCGCTAGTTACATTGGTTTAATAACGTTAGCTAGGTAACGGACATTTTCCACACGCATGAAAAAACATAGTGATTTGAAAGTAAACAATGAATTTAGTACTGTGTAAAACCAAATGTGTTGTGTCAGCACACGTTTACTCACCCTCTTTTATGTTAGCTAGATATATCTACCGGTTGCTACTTTGCTAACTAGCTAACACTTTAGCTAACTGCTGTAAACAAGAATACTACTTCCGGTGGAATCTTCGGCTTCTCGGACCTCAAATCAAATCAAATCTAATTGTATTTGTCACATACACATGGTTAGCAGGTGTTAATGCGAGTGTAGCGAAATGCTTGTGCTTCTAGTTCCGACAATGCAGTAATAACCAACAAGTAATCTAGCTAACAATTCCAAAACTACTACCTTATAGACACAAGTGTAAGGGGATAAAGAATATGTACATAAAGATATATGAATGAGTGATGGTACAGAGCGGCATAGGCAAGATACAGTAGATGGTATTGAGTACAGTATATACATATGAGAGGAGTATGTAAACAAAGTGGCATAGTTAAAGTGGCTAGTGATACATGTATTACATAAAGATGCAGTAGATGATATAGAGTACAGTATATACGTATACATATGAGATTAATAATGTAGGGTATGTAAACATTATATTAGGTAGCATTGTTTAAAGTGGCTAGTGATATATTTTACATAATTTCCCATCAATTCCCATTATTAAAGTGGCTGGAGTTGAGTCAGTGTGTTGGCAACTCAATGTTAGTGGTGGCTGTTTAACAGTCTGATGGCCTTGAGATAGAAGCTGTTTTTCAGTCTCTCGGTCCCAGCTTTGATGCACCTGTACTGACCTCGCCTTCTGAATGATAGCGGGGTGAACAGGCAGTGGCTCGGGTGGTTGTTGTCCTTGATGATCTTTATGGCCTTCCTGTGACATCGGATGGTGTAGGTGTCCTGGAGGGCAGGTAGTTTGCCCCCGGTGATGCGTTGTGCAGACTTCACTACCCTCTGGAGAGCCTTACGGTTGTGGGCGGAGCAGTTGCCGTACCAGGCGGTGATACAGCCCGACAGGATGCTCTCGATTGTGCATCTGTAGAAGTTTGTGAGTGCTTTTGGTGACGAGCCAAATTTCTTCAGCCTCCTGAGGTTGAAGAGGCGCTGCTGCGCCTTCTTCACAATGCTGTCTGTGTGGGTGGACCAATTCAGTTTGTCTGTGATGTGTACGCCGAGGAACTTAAAACTTACTACCCTCTCCACTACTGTTCCATCGATGTGGATAGGGGGGGTGTTCCCTCTGCTGTTTCCTGAAGTCCACAATAATCTCCTTAGTTTTGTTGACGTTGAGTGTGAGGTTATTTTCCTGACACCACACTCCGAGGGCCCTCACCTCCTCCCTGTAGGCCGTCTCGTCGTTGTTGGTAATCAAGCCTACCACTGTTGTGTCGTCCGCAAACTTGATGATTGAGTTGGAGGCGTGCGTGGCCACACAGTCGTGGGTGAACAGGGAGTACAGGAGAGGGCTCAGAACGCACCCTTGTGGGGCCCCAGTGTTGAGGATCAGCGGGGTGGAGATGTTGTTGCCTACCCTCTGGGTCTCGAGCTTGATGACGAGCTTGGAGGGCACTATGGTGTTAAATGCCGAGCTGTAGTCGATGAACAGCATTCTCACATAGGTATTCCTCTTGTCCAGATGGGTTAGGGCAGTGTGCAGTGTGGTTGAGATTGCATCGTCTGTGGACCTATTTGGGTGGTAAGCAAATTGGAGTGGGTCTAGGGTGTCAGGTAGGGTGGAGGTGATATGGTCCTTGACTAGTCTCTCAAAGCACTTCATGATGACGGAAGTGAGTGCTACGGGGTGGTAGTCGTTTAGCTCAGTTACCTGTGTTGATGAACAGTTTGTTGTTCCAGTCAAACCGCAAAGTATTAGTGATGGGTCGTTCGCGAACGAGTCGGCTCTAAGAGCATATCAGAAGAGCCCAATCTATTTATAAAAATATTTTAAAAATAAGATATTAATAATCCAAAGATTTAAATTAATAGAATTAACTAATTCAAATAACCATTTATTTTTATTTGTATTATATAGGCCTAAATGCTCAAGCGCATACTTTCGTTCTGACTGTGCTAAGACTAACAGCCTCACCTGTTGTTCCTGTCAATCAGACACGTAGTGTCAACCAATGAACCAAAGGGAGGGAGGGCCGAGCCAACTCAATTCAATTCAATTCAAGGGGCTTTATTGGCATGGGAAACATGTCTTAACATTGCCAAAGCAACTGAGGTAGATAATAAACAAAAGTGAAATAAACAATAAAAATCAACAGTAAACATTAAACATACAGAAGTTTCAAAAGAATGAAGACATTACAAATGTCATATTATGTATATGGGAGTTTATCAAAATTGGGTTTGTTTTCGAATTCTTTGTGGATCTGTGTAATCTGAGGGAAATATGTGTCTCTAATATGGTCATACATTGGGCAGAAGGTTAGGAAGTGCAGCTCAGATTCCACCTCATTTTGTGGGCAGTGTGCACATAGCCTGTCTTCTCTTGAGAGCCATGTCTGCCCATTCCTTTGTACTGGTACAGATCTACTACTCACACCACTCCTCTCAGGATCCCTCCATCTGTACTGGTACAGATCTACTACTCGCACCACTCCTCTCAGGATCCCTCCATCTGTACTGGTACATATCTACTACTCACACCACTCCTCTCAGAATCCCTCCATCTGTACTGGTACATATCTACTACTCACAACACTCCTCTCAGGATCCCTCCATCTGTACTGGTACAGATCTACTACTCGCACCACTCCTCTCAGGATCCCTCCATCTGTACTGGTACAGATATACTACTCACACCACTCCTCTCAGGATCCCTCCATCTGTACTGGTACATATCTACTACTCACACCACTCCTCTCAGGATCCCTCCATCTGTACTGGTACAGATATACAACTCACACCACTCCTCTCAGGATCCCTCCATCTGTACTGGTACAGATATACTACTCACACCACTCCTCTCAGGATCCCTCCATCTGTACTGGTTAGATCTACTACTCACACCACTCCTCTCAGAATCCCTCCATCTGTACTGGTACAGATCTACTACTCACACCACTCCTCTCAGGATCCCTCCATCTGTACTGGTACAGATCTACTACTCACACCACTCCTCTCAGAATCCCTCCATCTGTACTGGTACAGATCTACTACTCACACCACTCCTCTCAGGATCCCTCCATCTGTACTGGTACAGATCTACTACTCACACCACTCCTCTCAGGATCCCTCCATCTGTACTGGTACAGATATACAACTCACACCACTCCTCTCAGGATCCCTCCATCTGTACTGGTACAGATCTACTACTCACACCACTCCTCTCAGGATCCCTGCATCTGTACTGGTACAGATATACAACTCACACCACTCCTCTCAGGATCCCTCCATCTGTACTGGTACATATCTACTACTCACACCACTCCTCTCAGGATCCCTCCATCTGTACTGGTACAGAGATACTACTCACACCACTCCTCTCAGGATCCCTCCATCTGTACTGGTACAGATCTACTACTCACAACACTCCTCTCAGGATCCCTCCATCTGTACTGGTACAGATCTACTACTCACACCACTCCTCTCAGGATCCCTGCATCTGTACTGGTACAGATATACAACTCACACCACTCCTCTCAGGATCCCTCCATCTGTACTGGTACATATCTACTACTCACACCACTCTTCTCAGGATCCCTCCATCTGTACTGGTACATATCTACTACTCACACCACTCCTCTCAGGATCCCTCCATCTGTACTGGTACAGATCTACTACTCACACCACTCCTCTCAGGATCCCTGCATCTGTACTGGTACATATCTACTACTCACACCACTCTTCTCAGGATCCCTCCATCTGTACTGGTACAGATCTACTACTCACACCACTCCTCTCAGGATCCCTGCATCTGTACTGGTACATATCTACTACTCACACCACTCTTCTCAGGATCCCTCCATCTGTACTGGTACAGATCTACTACTCACACCACTCCTCTCAGGATCCCTGCATCTGTACTGGTACATATCTACTACTCACAACACTCCTCTCAGGATCCCTCCATCTGTACTGGTACAGATATACTACTCACAACACTCCTCTCAGGATCCCTCCCCTTGATCCATCTTCCTCTACTTTCTTCACTGCCTCAGCATATGAAGAGTTCTGCACTATTCTAACCCTGGAAAACTCAACCTACCTCTCTCGCACGGGACATTTCTGATCCCCAGCCACATGAGCACCCCTACAATTAACACACACCACTACTTTCACCAATGCTACACATTCCTTTGTCTCGTGCCATTCTGCACACTTCTCACACCTAGGAACCTCCCTCATACACACTGCTGCCACATGCCCATTCTGCACACTTCTCACCTAGGAACCTCCCTCATACACACTGCTGCCACATGCCCATCTGCACACTTCTCACACCTAGGAACCTCCCTCATACACACTGCTGCCACATGCCCATTCTGCACACTTCTCACCTAGGAACCTCCCTCATACACACTGCTGCCACATGCCCATCTGCACACTTCTCACACCTAGGAACCTCCCTCATACACACTGCTGCCACATGCCCATAAGCTTGACACCTGTAACGACGCAATGTATTTGGTATAAAAGCTTGTACAGGATAACTTATACATCCTAACATCACTTTGTCGGGCAAATACTCAATATCAAAACTCAAAAGAGCAGACAATGATTCTTCTGTTTCACCACTCTTTTCACGCTGTCTGCATCGCACCAAACGACGTGCATCACAAACACCGGGAATCTTCCCCTTCAGTTGGTTAACTTTTAAAAATACTGCTACCCCAGTAATCACTCCTTTCAATGGCGCCCTATTCTTGAGAGCGACACGATTCACATTTCTTGCCCCCATTTGTTTAACGCAGAGTGCCTTCTCCCTCTGACCAGCAGAAACACAAATAATTATCACAAGACTACTGTACTTCTGGTTACCGTCATCGATTCCACAGTACCCAACTCTGTTTTCACCTATCCTGAAACCACTAATGGATAAGCCAAAGGCACCGGTCCACTTTTTCGAAAAACCATCTTTATCTTGACCCTCAGTGCCAGCCTCGGGCTTCGAGTACTTCACCACACCTACCACCTCTGATACTTTGACCTCATTCACTTCCATTTCTCCTCCTGTCTTCAGCTCACTCTGCTTACACTTTCTACCATTCTTCTTTAACAAACCATCTAAAAACAATTCTCACAATTTGTAACCGACTCAAGTTCTCCATCTTCCTCCCTCTCTCTCTTAGACCTCCTCTGCCTCTCTTTTTCCCTCTGTTCCTCCTCCGTATTCCAAGTATACATCCAGTATTATCCTTATGATAATACTGCACTTCTCCTGACATACAGTGCCTTTTTTGTGAAGAATCAACAACAAGTGGGACACAATCATGAAGTGGAACGACATTTATTGGATATTTCAAACTTTTTTAACAAATCAAAAACTGAAAAATTGGGCGTGCAAAATTATTCAGCCCCCTTAAGTTAAATACTTTGTAGCGCCACCTTTTGCTGCGATTACAGCTGTAAGTCGCTTGGGGTATGTCTCTATCAGTTTTGCACATCGAGAGACTGACATTTTTTCCCATTCCTCCTTGCAAAACAGCTCAAGCTCAGTGAGGTTGGATGGAGAGCATTTGTGAACAGCAGTTTTCAGTTCTTTCCACAGATTCTCGATTGGATTCAGGTCTGGACTTTGACTTGGCCATTCTAACACTTGGATATGTTTATTTTTGAACCATTCCATTGTAGATTTTGCTTTATGTTTCGGATCATTGTCTTGTTGGAAGACAAATCTCCGTCCCAGTCTCAGGTCTTTTGCAGACTCCATCAGGTTCTCTTCCAGAATGGTCCTGTATTTGGCTCCATCCATCTTCCCATCAATTTTAACCATCTTCCCTGTCCCTGCTGAAGAAAAGCAGGCCCAAACCATGATGCTGCCACCACCATGTTTGACAGTGGGGATGGTGTGTTCAGCTGTGTTGCTTTTACGCCAAACATAACGTTTTGCATTGTTGCCAAAAAGTTCAATTTTGGTTTCATCTGACCAGAGCACCTTCTTCCACATGTTTGGTGTGTCTCCCAGGTGGCTTGTGGCAAACTCTAAACGACACTTTTTATGGATATCTTTAAGAAATGGCTTTCTTCTTGCCACTCTTCCATAAAGGCCAGATTGTGCAATATACGACTGATTGTTGTCCTATGGACAGAGTCTCCCACCTCAGCTGTAGATCTCTGCAGTTCATCAAGAGTGATCATGGGCCTCTTGGCTGCATCTCTGATCAGTCTTCTCCTTGTATGAGCTGAAAGTTTAGAGGGACGGCCAGGTCTTGGTAGATTTGCAGTGGTCTGATACTCCTTCCATTTCAATATTATCGCTTGCACAGTGCTCCTTGGGATGTTTAAAGCTTGGGAAATCTTTTTGTATCCAAATTTGGCTTTAAACTTCTTCACAGCAGTATCTCGGACCTGCCTGGTGTGTTCCTTGTTCTTCATGATGCTCTCTGCGCTTTTAACGGACCTCTGAGACTATCACAGTGCAGGTGCATTTATACAGAGACTTGATTACACACAGGTGGATTGTATTTATCATCATTAGTCATTTAGGTCAACATTGGATCATTCAGAGATCCTCACTGAACTTCTGGAGAGAGTTTGCTGCACTGAAAGTAAAGGGGCTGAATAATTTTGCACGCCCAATTTTTCAGTTTTTGATTTGTTAAAAAAGTTTGAAATATCCAATAAATGTCGTTCCACTTCATGATTGTGTCCTACTTGTTGTTGATTCTTCACAAAAAAATACAGTTTTATATCTTTATGTTTGAAGCCTGAAATGTGGCAAAAGGTTGCAAAGTTCAAGGGGGCCGAATACTTTCGCAAGGCACTGTACATGTTGTTCTTGCTTTCTCAAGGGACGCCATTTAACCGTCTGTCACAATCTCCGTACAGTCAGCATGAACACCTCGGGATGTAGCGCTCAACAGTGCATCCCACTTATAATGCAACTGCTTCGTCTTGATGTTCTTCTTTATCAAAAGCTACCGCGACACTTTTCCATTTCAAACAAGCTCTCAGGGTCCATTCACTGCCTGCAACTCTACTCGCGCTCCCTCACGATGGAACGTACCAAGGGACAAACGAAGTGGCAATGAAGGGAGGAGACATGAGCATCTCGTCATTAAATACAGATCTCTGTCCATGCAGATGTGCTGATAAAATACTTGTCAAAAACAGATGACTTCAAATCAAGTCTTTCCGGTCATTAGTCTCCTGTCAAAGTCGAGTCCTGATTATTTTACTTATTTTGTTTTGAACCAAATGGAGTCTCAAAACATCACATTTGTGGCCCTGTTCAAGAGCATCAAAACCGTGATGTGTCATTGGTCAATTGTGACTGATTGATCTACAAATAATAAGAAGTCATTAATAATATTGCAAGGTGATTTGTAGATCAGTCAGTCGCAGTTGCCTGACAGCTGCAACGTCAAAAAAGCCCTGTGACTAGTAGTGATGTTAGTATGTAAATATTGGTGGGGCAATCTCAACACCCAATTTACTTCAATGGACGCCAGCAAAACCATAATAGTTTTTTTAACCTTTATTTAAATAGACATGTCAGTCAAGAACAAATTCTTATTTTCAATGACAGCCTAGGAACAGTGGGCTATAACTGCCTTGTTCAGGGGCAGAACAGATTTTTACCTCGATCTTGCAACCTTTCGGTTACTAGTCCAACGCTCTAACCACACACCCCATACAACACAACTATACAACACAACAAGAAACAATACGCTAATTGCACTTTAAAAGTGCCCACAAACTGTTAGGGCCTACATAAAGCTGTCCAAACACCAGAGCCCCAACAGCAGTCCCAACACCTTACCACAGCTACACCTGGCTATCAGCGGAGCCTTGTTTGGCAGCGAAACGGTTCATTCAGCCTCGTTTACTGCCTTTAAAAAAAACAAAGCTGATGTGGCTGACTTGACAAATGTGGTTTCTACTGACATTTGAGAAGTACAAACTATGGCATAAGCTGACGACAAGTGTTTAAGAGTCAATCCGTAATTTCGATTAAGACAATGAGCGAGCTAGGACGGACGTAGTCAATATAACTATTTGTTCAGCACTTTTGAAATGTACAGTGACAGAATTCAGAACATGGTTTGTTCTTATGGTATCCTCCCTGTACACCAACTCAGAACCGTAGAATATAGGAGGCATGTAAGCAGACAATGAAGGGGGCATATAAGCACCTTGCTGTGCTGTGCTCACTTGAACAGGAAGGTGGTGCGGCGGGCCTTCATGGGCAAATTTTGTCATCAAACTTTGTCATCAAAGTCTGGAATTCTCTGGATTTATGCTGCTTTCAAGACAGCTGGGAGATCAACAAAAAAAAGGTTGTCATGATGACGTCAGTGATCTTCAGGTTGTAGCTCTAGAAAGAGGCCCGAGTTCCCAATTTACAATTCTGAGTTGAATGAAAGTTCCAAACTTATCTTCCCAGGCGTAGCTCATTTTTCCAGAGTTCCCAGTTGTCTTGAACTCACTAAAGTCAGATTTTGCAGTTCCAAGTTAGCAGTTGTTTTGGGAGCGGCACAAATCATGCTTCATTGACAGCATGGCCAATGTTGAACGTTTATCATTTTAAACTACCAAAAGAGACTGTTAATTTTAGACTTAGCACCACACAGCCACTCCACTGAATAGCAGGAGTGGCTGTGTGGTTGTTTTGCAATGCTTACAGTTAGCTACTGATTCCTTCCAAACCACTCATTGTTGAATTTGAGATTTCCAACTTGTTGTGTAATGTATATGTCCAATGGGCGATGAGTACTGATACATTTTATCTATAATTTCTCTTCATTATTTCTCTTCATTTGACAAGGATTAAAAGGATTGGCCAGTACATTGTCAACTTGATTCGTGAAGATGACTGCTAGCTAAAACGTTGAAAGTATGATGTTGACAGTCCTATCAAAGCTACTGTAGATATAATGTGATTTGATGTAATTTTATCTGTGGCCAATAACCTTGAGCCTTCCTGGATGGGCACTTCTAATTTTCGAGCTCTACCCTTAGACTTGGTGGTGACGTGGTGTCCCCATGAGTGACAGAACACTGAGCCAATCACGGCGCAACGCTCTATATTTTCTGTTAGCTTGCCCCACCACAGAAAGCACTGAACTAGGCTGAAACACCTGCATTTTGGAGCTGCCTTACTCAAGAAAACAAAAAAGAGACCATGTTTGTATGCGGCTTTATTAACTCAATGATATATATATATTTTTTACATTGTTTGCAAACTGATATGTGACACGTATTAATGCCAAAATAACATTTGAAACAGGCAAGCCCCCCCAATTGTTTTTTTGTGCTAAAAATGTGGGGTTCCACCTGCCCTGATAGACTGGAGACTTTATGTAGACAGGTGTGTGCCTTTCCAAATAATGTCCAATCAATTGAATTTACCACAGGTGGACTCCAATCAAGTTGTAGAAACATCTCAACGATGATCAATGGAAACAGGATACACCTGAGCTCAATTTCGGGTTTCACAGCAAAGGGTCTGAATACTTATGTAAATGTATTTCTGTTTCAGTTTTTTTTTTTTTGCAAACATTTCTGACAACCTGTTTTCACTTGTCATTATGGGGAATTGTGTGTAGATTGATGAGGAAACAAAACAATTTAATCAATTTTAGAATAAGGCTGTAATGTAACAAAATGTGGGAAAAGTCAAGGGGTCTGAATATTTTCCGAATGCACTGTATATTCTGAATAAGAATGTACAGTCGTGGCCAAAAGTTTTGAGAATGACACAAATATTAATTTCCACAAAGTTTGCTGCTTCAGTATCTTTAGATATTTTTCTCAGATGTTACTATGGAATACTGAAGTATAATTACAAGCATTTCATAAGTGTTAAAAGCTTTTATTGAGAATTACATGAAGTTGATGCAAAGAGTCAATATTTGTAGTATTGACCATTCTCTTTCAAGACCTCTGCAATCCACCCTGGCATGCTCTCAATTAACATCCTGACTGATGGCAGCCCATTCTTGCATAATCAATGCTTGGAGTTTGTCAGAATTTGTGGGTTTTTGTTTGTCCACCCGCCTCTTGAGGATTGACCACAAGTTCTCAATGGGATTAAGGTCTGGGGAGTTTCCTGGCCATGGACCCAAAATATCAATGTTTTGTTCCCCGAGCCACTTAGTTATCACTTTTGACTTATGGCAAGGTGCTCCATCATGCTGGAAAGAGCATTGTTCATCACCAAACTGTTCCTGGATGGTTGGGAGAAGTTGCTCTCGGAGGATGTGTTGGTACCATTCTTTATTCATGGCTGTGTTCTTAGGCAAAATTGTGAGTGAGCCCACTCTCTTGGCTGAGAAGCAACCCCACACATGAATGGTCTCAGGATGCTTTACTGTTGGCATGAAACAGGACTGATGGTAGCACTCACCTTGTCTTCTCCAGACAAGCTTTTTTCCAGATGCCCCAAACAATCGGAAACGGGATTCAGAGAAAATTACTTTACCCCAGTCCTATATCAGTTGGTCCCTGATGTTTTTCTTGGAGAGAAGTGGCTTCTTTGCTGCCATTCTTGACACCAGGCTATCCTCCAAAAGTCTTCGCCTCACTGTGCGTGCACCTGCCTGCTGCCATTCCTGAGCAAGCTCTGTGCTGGTGGTGCCCCGATCGCGCAGCTGATTCAACTTTAGGAGGCGGTCCTGGCGCTTGCTGGACTTTCTTGGGCACCCTGAAGCCTTCTTCACAACAATTGAACTGCTCTCCTTGAACTGCTCACCTTGAAGTTCTTGATGATGATCCGAATAATGGTTGATTTAAGTGAAATCTTACTGGCAGCAATATCCTTGCCTGTGAAGCCCTTTTTTGTGCAAAGCAATGATGACGGCACGTCTTTGCTGGTAACCATGGTTGACAGAGGAAGATCAATTATTCCAAGCACCACCCTCCTTTTGAAGCTTCCAGTCTGTTATTTGAACTCAATTAGCATGACAGAGTCTTGCGTTGCGGTGGTCCACTCTCTTTGGGCTCCTGGTCTTTCCCTTTCTCCTCAAACATCAAGATCCTTCAGCCTTGTCCTCGTCAACACTCACACCTGTGTTAACGAGAGAATCACTGACATGATGTCAGCTGGTCCTTTTGTAGCAGGGCTGAAATGCAGAGGAAATGTTTTTGGGGGAATTCAGTTCATTTGCATGGCAAAGACAGACTTGGCAATTAATTGCAATTCATCTGATCACTCTTCATAACATTCTGGAGTATATGCAAATTGCCATCATACAAACTGAGGCAGCAGACTTTGGGAAAATTAATGTGTCGTTCTCAAAACTTTTGGCCACAACTGAACTAGCAAATACTCACCTTTAACCTGTAGCTTGACCTCAAAGCAGCGTTCATTTTGTTCCATCTGCAACCTACATCTGTACCATTGGCTGTGACTGTACTCCACCATGGAGAGAGCCAAAGATGCATCTCCTGAACTGAGATTCCCTCCAAAGCTCACCCTTTTTCCTAGGAATGTTTGGTTGGAGATATCTGTAGGGTATTGACGTATTTGGATCTCACTGTCTCCCTTGATCTCTGCCCAGGTCACTGATGATATTTGAGGATTTCCTGTTGTCATGTTCAACAGGCAAGGCAGGGTAGCTATCCCGTTGTGTGCTGCCATAACTGAATGTAGAATTTTGCATTCTTTGGAGGAGAGGAGAGGCTTACTCAAACAAGGTTTACTCTATTTTTATTCAATACTTACATAGAAAGGAATGGAATATATAATTTTACTTTTCACTTTGATTACCTTTCACTTTGAGTGATGTTTTTCACCATTACACAAACACTCAAATCTGTTATGGGATTCTATCATTTTATCAGAAATGCTGACAATTGATATACTTTGTTAAGTATATTCGATCAAGAGCTTGATATGAGGTTCTGCAGCTGCACACACGTTTTTCACCAACAAATGGACAAGCCTATGGATCAATCAAACCTTTCTTTATTCCTTACAATGAAACCTGTATAACCCAGTTCATTTGACATTCAGTTTTTATATGAACAGATTGGATCCATAACGTAATTGCCTTCAGGGCAGATCTGAAAAAGTCTTGCGTTGCGGTGGTCCACTCTCTTTGGGCTCCTGGTCTTTCCCTTTCTCCTCAAACATCAAGATCCTTCAGCAGAGAAAAATAAAATAACAAATTATTACACAAGTCATGTAGCAAAAAGACATATAGCCTTAAAGGAAATACAGTGGATTACAAAAGTTCAGAATCGTATTCAGAAGTTTCATTTCAGGTCAAATGTAATGCCTTCATTAATGTAGTGTCAGTTTCCTTCTAACTTACAGTCGGAGTATGGAATTCCTCTTCCCTAGCATCATATTGAGAAAGTCTGTGTAACAGAACGTGTCTCGTGCAGCACCGCCAACCACATCTGACATCATCTTTTTCAGCTCCAAGTGAGTCTTTGCCACACCCAGCTTCTCCAACATGCGCTTCAGCCCCATCATGTCTGTGACACAGAGATAGAGAGAGAGTGTCACGTTCATCATATGAATGAGACCAAGGCGCAGCGTGGTATGCATACATTCTTTAACAATATAAGAATGAACACTGAACAAACTAACAAAGAACAAACCGTGAAGCTAATACGTCTAGTGCAGACAGGCAACTAAACATAGAATAATAACCCACAAACACAAAATGGAAAATGGCTACCTAAATATGATCCCCAATCAGAGACAACGATAAACAGCTGCCTCTGATTGGGAACCATATCAGGCCACCATAGACATATAAATACCTAGACCTACGAAACCCCTAGACATACAAAAACCCTAGACAATACAAAAACTAGCATACCCACCCTCATCACACCCTGACCTAACCAAAATATAAAGAAAACAGAGATATTAAAGGTCAGAGCGTGACAGAGAGAGAGAGAGAGAGGCTGTGACAAAGATTGAGCCATCCATGTGAACTATGTTGTCCTCATGATTAGCCTAATCTTGTTATTCATCAGGATTGTCATAAAAAAAGAAGGCAATTTTACCAATGTCTCCTTGGTCATTGAGATCAAATTCCATGTATTTGTCTGTAAAACAATATAGAACACATTACAATTATTATTTTATTGTTGATTCATTCAATAAGGAAACATAACTGTCTGATCAATGTGCAGTTAAAAGACTTGAAATCTCACTTTTAAACATTTCCAGTTTTGAGCTGAGGTCCTCCTCCTCTGCATATTTAGGATCTGTGAGAAAAACCTTAGGAATAGAATCCCACAAGGCAGACATTGAGATTAGATTGTGTCAGTGGTGACCTGTCATTCAGCCACACATTTTTAGCAAAAAAACAAACATGTTTTGCATGTTACTTTGGCATTAGTATGCGTCACATATCAGTTTGCAAACAATGAAAAAATATATTTATTTATTTATTTGATTTATTTCACTTTTACTTAACCAGGTAGGCCAGTTGAGAACACCTTTACTTAACCAGGTAGGCCAGTTGAGAACAAGTTCTAATTTACAATTGCGACCTGGCCAAGAAAAAGCAAAGCAGTGCGACACAAACAACAACACAGAGTTACACATGGAATAAACAAGCGTACAGTCAACAACACAATAGAAAAAAAGAATGATGATGATGTGCAAGTAGAGATACTGGTGTGCAGAAGAGCACAAAAGTAAATAAACACAATATGGGGATGAGGTACTGTAGGTAGATTGGGTGGGCTATTTACAGACTATGTACAGCTGCAGCGATCTGTTAGCTGCTCAGATAGCTGATGTTTAAAGTTAGTGAAGGAAATATAAGTCTCCAACTTCAGCGATTTTTGCAATTCGTTCCAATTACTGGCAGCAGAAAACTAGAAGGAAAGGCGGCTAAAGGAGGTGTTGGCTTTGGGGATGACCAGTGAGATATACCTGCTGGAGCGCGTGCTATGGGTGGGTGTTGTTATCATGACCAGTGAGCTGAGATAAGGCAGAGCTTTACCTAGCAGAGACTTGTAGATGACCTGGAGCCAGTGGGTCTGGCGACGAATATGTAGCGAGGGCCAGCCGACTAGAGCATACAGGTCGCAGGGGCTTTGGTGACAAAACGGATGGCACTGTGATAGACTGCATCCAGTTTGCTGAGTAGTATATGGGAAGCTATTTTGTAGATGACATCGCCGAAGTCGAGGATCGGTAGGATAGTCAGTTTTACTAGGGTAAGTTTGGCAGCGTGTGTGAAGGAGGTTTTGTTGCAAAATAGAAAGCCGATTCTAGATTTGATTTTGGATTGGAGATGTTTAATATGAGTCTGGAAGGAGAGATTACAGTCTAGCCAGACACCTAGGTATTTGAAGTTGTCCACATATTCTAGGTCAGAACCGTCCAGAGTAGTGATGCTAGTCGGGCGGGCGGGTGTGGGCAGCGAACGGTTGAAAAGCATGCATTTGGTTTTTACTAGCGTTTAAGAGCAGTTGGAGGCCACGGAAGGAGTGTTGTATTGCATTGAAGCTTGTTTGGAGGTTTGTTAACACAGTGTCCGAAGAAGGGCCAGATGTATACAGAATGGTGTCGTCTGCGTAGAGGTGGATCAGGGACTCACTCGCAGCAAGAGCGACATCATTGATATATACAGAGAAAAGAGTCGGCCAGAGATTTGAACCCTGTTGTACCCCCATAGAGACTGCCAGAGGTCCGGACAACAGGCCCTCCCATTTGAACCAGGCGAGGCAGTCATTTGAGAAACCAAGGCTATTGAGTGTGCCAATAAGAATATGGTGATTGACAGAGTCGAGCCTTGGCCAGGTCGATGAAGACGGCTGCACAGTGTTGTCTTTTATCGATGGCGGTTATGATATCGTTTAGTACCTTGAGCGTGGTTGAGGTGCACCAGTGACCAGCTCGGAAACCGGATTGCACAGCTGAGAAGGTGGGATTCAAAATGGTCAGTGACTGTTTATTAACTTGGCTTTCAAAGACTTTAGAGAGGCAGGGCAGGATGGATATAGGTCTATATCAGTTTGGGTCTAGAGTGTCACCCCCTTTGACGAGGGGGATGACCGCGGCAGCTTTCCAATCTTTAGGGATCTCGGACGATACGAAAGAGAGGTTGAACAGGCTGGTAATAGGGGTAGCAACAATAACGGCGGATAGTTTTAGAAAGAGAGGGTCCAGATTGTCTAGCCCAGCTGATTTGTACGGGTCCAGGTTTTGCAGCTCTTTCAGAACATCTGCGATCTGGATTTGGGTGAAGGAGAAGCTGGGGAGGCTCAGGCAAGTAACTGCGTGGGGTGGGCGGAGCTGTTGGCCGGGGCTGGGGTAGCCAGGAGGAAAGCATGGCCAGCCGTAAAGAAATGCTTATTGAAATTTTCGATTATCATGGATTTATCGGTGGTGACATTGCTACCTAGCCTCAGTGCATTGGGCAGCTGGGAGGAGGTGCTCTTGTTCTCCATGGACTTTACAGTGTCCCAAAACTTTTTGGAGTTAGAGCTACAGGATGCAAATTTCTGCCTGAAGAAGCTGGCCTTTGCTTTCCTGACTGACTTTGTGTATTGGTTCCTGACTTTCCTGAAAAGTTGCATATCAAGGGGACTATTCGATGCTAGTGCAGTACGCCACAGGATGTTTTTGTGCTGGTCAAGGACAGTCAGATCTGAAGTGAACCAGGGGCTATATCCGTTCTTAGTTCTACATTTTTTGAAAGGTGCATACTTATTTAAGATGGTGAGGAAATTACTTTTAAAGAACGACCAGGCATCCTCGACTGATGGGATGAGGTCAATGTCCTTCCAGGATACCCCGGCCAGGTCGATTAGAAAGGCCTGCTCGCAGAAGTGTATAGATATATAAGATACATCATGGAGTCAATAAACATGGTCTCTTTTTTGTTTTCTTGAGTAAGGCATCTCCAAAATGTAGATGTTTCAGCCTATCTCAGTGCTTTCTGTGGTGGTTGGACAAGCCAGCAGAAAATACGAAGCGTTGCACCATGATTAGTTCAGTGTTCTGTTACTCATGGGGACACTACATTACCGCCAAGTCTAAAGGTAGAGCTAGTAAATTCAAGCCACTTGGGTGCTGCCATAGAGTTACATTAGATGTACCCATCCAAGAATTGATCAATTTGTTCCCCGTAATGACAAAGTGAAAACAGGTTTTTAGAAATGTTTGCAAAAAAAACAAAACAGAAATACATTATTTACCTAAGTATTCAGAACCTTTGCTATGAGACTCTAAATTGAGCTCAGGTGTGTCCTGTTTCCATTGATCATCCTTGAGATGTTTCTACAACTTGATTGGAGTCCGCCTGTGGTAAATTAAATTGATTGGACATGATTTGGAGCTGCGCCCCACCTGTTTTGAGACCCACATTTTTAGCACCAAAAAAAATTGGGGGGCTCGCCTGTTTCGCATGTTATGTTATTTTGGCATTAATACGTGTCACATATCAGTTTGCAAACAATGTAAAAAAATATATATATAATTTAAAGTCGCATACAAACATGGTCTTCTTTTTGTTTTCTTGAGCAAGGCAGCTCCAAAATGCAGGTGTTTCAGCCTAGTTCAGTGATTTCTGTGGTGGTGAGCATGATTGGCTCAGTGTTCTGTCACTCATGGGTACACTACGTCACGGCCAAGTCTAAGGGTAAAGCTCGAAAATTCAAGCCCCTTGGGTGCTGCCATAGAGTTACATTAGAAGTGCCCATCCAAGTAGGCTCACGGTCATTGGCCACAGATAACATGACGTCAAATCACGTTATATCTACAGTAGCTTTGATTGGACTGATCATGTCAACATCGTACTTTCAAAATCTTAGCTAGCAGTCATCGTCATGAATCAAGTCGGCAATCTACTGGCAAATCCTTTTTAATCCTTGTCTTGTGAAGAGAAATAATGAAGAGAAATTATGGATAAAATGTATCAGTACTCATCGGCCATTGGACATAAACATTACACAACAAGTTGGGGATCGCAAATTCAACAATGAGTGTTTTGGAAGGAATCAGTGGCTAACTGCAAGCATTCCAAACCAATCATTGTCAAATAAATCATCGTGCCGCGCTCAAAACAACTGTTAACTTGGAACTGCAAAACCTGACTTTGGTGAGTTCAAAACAACTGGGAAATTGGGAAAAACAAGCTACGACTGGGAAAATACGTTTTGAACTTTCATCCAACTCAGAATTGTAAATCGGGAACTCGGCCCTCTTTCTAGAGCTACGACCTGAAGATCACTGTTGTCATCATGATTTTCCCAAGTTCCCAGTTGTCTTAAATTCAGAGAATGCCAGACTTTGATGACAAAGTTTGATAACAAAATATGTCCACAAAGGACCGCTGGGCCACATTCCTGTTCAGGTGAGCACAGCACAACAAGGTGAGTCCAAAAATGTCTTGTATGCTGCTGAAAAAATTATGTGCCAGGGAGATATGTATACTGTAGCTAAGAAAGTAATACTAAGTGTATGTTATGTAGTAAGATCTTAGTAGCCCATGTACCTCACCCTAATAATTTAAAACATTTTGCCTACTGTTCTGACTTGGTGGTGCACATGTAGCCTATAACCTGTTTTTGATAAATGTTATCATCGATTACATTTATGCCTCTTTTTTTATCCTACGGTTCTGACTTGGTGTACATGGAGAGCACTGTAAGAACGGCCCATGTTCTGATTTCTGTCACTGTACAATTAAAAAGTGCTGAACAAATATTTATATCGACTACATCCATCCTAGCTCACTCATTAATGTCTTAATCAAAATTACGGACGGCTTCTTATCCGCTCGGCGCCCCTTTATGCCATAGTTTGTACATCTCAATTGACAGTAGAAACCACATTTGTTAAAGCAAGTCAGCCATACATAGATATTTTTTTAAAGGCAGTAAATGAGGCTGAATGTACTGTTTCGCTGCCAGACAAGGCTCAGCTGATAGCCAAGTGTAGCTGTGATATTGTGCAATTAATGTATTGTTTAGTGTTGTGTATTGGCTTTGCTGGCATGCATCCCACAATTTTCTTTTCCTCTACCAAGATTTACATGCTAAAATTGCCACTGGATAGTGTACATAGATAATAAGATGCTAATAATGCTATAGCTAGATAATACTACCATAATAACATTTATAGGCAGATGAACAACAGACCTCATTGATGGAGTTCAGTTTCACATCCTGCTGAGACTTGAGGAATCCAAATGCTTTCCCTCCTGAAATGATATGAGGATCAACTCAGAAATCGTGTTACCACTCACTTCCTTATTGGTGATCTATCCACACAACCCTCACACATTCACAGGATCTAACTAAAGATAACAGATTTGATTTCATTGATTGATTTAGCTAAAACACTTTATTTCTTTAATCAATTGTTTATAAAATCTGTGGAGTGCATATCGACAGACAGACGGACTGACAGCGTGAGATGAGACATATGACACAGAGACTTACCTTGCAAATGTTTGTCCATGTCAATCTGCTGTTATTTGGTGGATCATAGAGTAGTTAAAGGGACCAGGGGTGGCTGAGCGTTGTGTCATGAACACTGAAAGTGTAAAGTATGTATCTGTATTTTGTGACAGAAGAGGAAGTGTGGGGAGTTAAAGTTAGAGTGTGGTCATTTGCTAAGTTCCCCTCTCACATCCACTCACAGCCGACGGAACAGACAGAGAACAAAGAGAGTCTATGGAGGGGACAATGAACTAAGGGGTTTGCATTTGACATATGCTAGACTAGGCTACCACATAAACACTGCACACTACATTATTGTCTACATATTTTTTTTTAACTATTCAAGTCCTTTCAGCAAAACATGCAATCACTTTTCATGTCTTTATTTATTTATTTAACTAGGCAAGTCATCAAATCCAATGTATTCATATGGCCCTTCTTACATCAGCTGATACAGTGCCTTGCGAAAGTATTCGGGCCCCCTTGTTGTTGATTCTTCACAAAAAAATACAGTTTTATATCTTTACGTTTGAAGCCTGAAATGTGGCAAAAGGTCGCAAAGTTCAAAGGGGCCGAATACTTTCGCAAGGCACTGTATCTCAAAGTGCTGTAACAGAAACCCAGCCTAAAACCCCAAACAGCAAGCAATGCAGGTGAAGAAGCACGGTGGCTAGGAAAAACTCCCTAGAAAGGCCAAAACCTAGGAAGAAACCAGGTTATTAGGGCTGACCAGAACAAATTCTTATTTTCAATGACGGCCTAGGAACAGTGGGTTAACTGCCTGTTCAGGGGCAGAACGACAGATTTGTACCTTGTCAGCTCGGGGATTTGAACTTGCAACCTTTCAGTTACTAGTCCAACCACTAGGCTACCCCATATAGATTTAGGTACAAGAAAGGAATGCATATAATTATTTTTACTTAACTAGGCAAGTCAGTTAAGAACAAATTCTTATTTACAATGACGGCCTGCCTCGGCCAATTGTGTGCAGCCGGATGTGATGCAGCCTGGATTTGAGCCAGATACTGCAGTGATGCCTCTTGCACTGTCTTAGACCACTGCGCCACTCGGGATGTAACATGTAACAGTACGGTTAGGCTAAGTATTGTAGAACTAATTGGATAAATGTGAAAATTACAGGGCTCCTGAGTGGCGCAGGGTCTAAGGCATTGCATCTCAGTGAATGAGGCGTCACTACAGTCCCTGGTTCGAATCCAGGTTGTATCACATCTGGCAGTGATTGGGAGTCCGTCATTGTAAATAAGAATTTGTTCTTAACTGGCTTGTCTGTTTAAATATATGTATATTATTTTAAGCAAATAACTTGTTCTCAGTCCTTGACACTAGATGGCACTGTTAAGCATATCATCTTCAAAACAACATTCTTTTTATGTGAGAAGTCAATAAATGTTTCCCCGCAAATGTGTATTCATGACCCATATAGAAACTAGGCCTTGGAGAACTGAGATTGGACTCTGAGATGAGAGACTAACTTGATAAGGAACTTCACACACTCACATGGATAATGGCACTGTTTCAGTCACACGGGTTATCAATACTTCTGTTGATCATCAGAACACAGTTTGCTGGTGAGTAGTCATTTTTGATTAAATTGCACTTGATTTAATTGTCTGACAGTAATTTTTAGAGCAGTATGCATATTTAAAAAGTTAATATGCTAATTTGATCTATTTTTTTTTCCATAATTTCCCAGGTGCTGAGTCTTGTTCTCATATAGATGCGCCACAATTCATCACAGCTACTCAGGAAGAGGTAGCTGTCCTCCCCTGTTTCACATCAATCCACATAGATTTAGCAACCAGAGTGAAATGGACAAAACTTTCACCTAAACCTGAGGACATCTTGGTGTGGCCTGATAATCCATCTGTGGCCCATAAATCAGAACGTGTGGCCTTCGAGTCGGGAGCGGATGTTGTGGTGGCTGGAAACCTGTCCCTGTCTCTAAGAGATGTAAGGAAATCTGACGAAGGGCTTTATAGTTGCAATGTCTGGTTGGGATGGAGTTGTGTCCATGTGAAAAACATCACTCTAAAAGTGAAAGGTAAAATGATATATTCCATTTATTTCTATGTAAGTGTCAAATAAAAATAGAGTAAACCTTGTTTGACTAAGCCTCTCCTCTCCTCCAAAGAATGCAAAATTCTACATTCAGTTATGGCAGCACACAACGGGATAGCTACCCTGCCTTGCCTGTTGAACATGACAACAGGAAATCCCAAAATATCATCAGTGACCTGGGCAGAGATCAAGGGAGACAGTGAGATCCAAATACTTCAATACCCTACAGATATCTCCAACCAAACATTCCTAGGAAAAAGGGTGAGCTTTGGAGGGAATCTCAGTTCAGGAGATGCATCTTTGGCTCTCTCCATGGTGGAGTACAGTCACAGCCAATGGTACAGATGTAGGTTGCAGATGGGACAAAATGAACGCTGCTTTGAGGTCAAGCTGCAGGTTAAAGGTGAGTATGTGCTAGTACATTCTTATTCGGAATATACAGTGCATTCGGAAAGTATTCAGACCCCTTGACTTTTTCCACATTTGGTTACGTTACAGCCTTATTCTAAAATTGATCAAATTGTTTTGTTTCCTCATCAATCTACACACAATTCTCCATAATGACAAAGCGAAAACAGGTTTTTAGAATTTTTTGCAAATGTATAATAAAAAACATAAACATAAATACATTATTTACATAAGTATTCAGACCCTTTGCTATGAGACCCAAAATTGAGCTCAGGTGCATCCTGTTTCCATTGATCATCCTTGAGATGTTTCTACAACTTGATTGCAGTCCACCTGTGGTAAATTAAATTGATTGGACATGATTTGGAAAGCACACACCTGTCTATATAAAGTCCCCAGTGGTAAATTAAATTGATTGTACATGATTTGGAAAGCACACACCTGTCTATATAAAGTCCCCAGTGGTAAATTAAATTGATTGTACATGATTTGGAAAGCACACACCTGTCTATATAAAGTCCCCAGTGGTAAATTAAATTGATTGGACATGATTTGGAAAGCACACACCTGTCTATATAAAGTCCCCAGTGGTAAATTAAATTGATTGGACCTGATTTGGAAAGCACACACCTGTCTATATAAAGTCTGCAGTGGCTACCAGTCATTCATTTTAATCCTTGTCATATGAAGAAAAATAATGAAGGGAAATTATAGATAAAACATATCAGTACTCATCGGCCATTGGAAATAAACATTACACAACAAGTTGGAAATCGCAAATTCAACAATGAGTGGTTTGGAAAGAATCAGTGGTTAACTGCAAGCATTGGAAAACAATCATTAGCCTGCTATTCAGTGGAGTGGCTGTGGGGTGCCAAGTCTAATATTAATGGTCTCTTTTCCTAGTTTAAAATTATAAACGTTCAACATTGGCCATGCTGTCAATGAAGCATGGTTTGTGCCGTGCTCAAAACAACTGTTAACTCGGAACTGCAAAATCTGACTTTAGTGAGTTCAAAACAACTGTTAAGTCGGAACTGCAAAATCTGTTGACGACTCTGGGAAAACAAGCTATGACTGTATGTCCACGAAGGACCGCTGGGCCACCTTCCTCTTCAGGTGACCAAGAACCCTATGGTCACTTTGAAAGATCTCCAGAGTTCCTCTGTGGGGATGGCAGCATAATTCTGTGGGGATATTTTTCAGCGGCAGGGACTGGGAGACTAGTCAGGATCGAGGGAAAGATGAACAGAGCAAAGTACAGGGAGATCCTTGTTGAAAGCCTGCTCCAGAGCGCTCAGGACCTCAGACTGGGGTGAAGATTCACCTTCCAACAGGACAACGACCCTAAGCACACAGCCAATAGAACACAGGAGTGGCTTCGGGACAAGTCTCAGAATGTCCTTGATTGGCACAGCCAGAGCCCGGACTTGAACCCGATCGAACATCTCTGGAGAGACCTGAAAATAGCTGTGCAGCTACACTCCCCATCCAACCTGACAGCTTGAGAGGATTTGCAGAGAAGAATGGGAGAAACTCCCCAAATACAGGTGTGCCAAGCTTGTTGCGCCATACCAAAGACTCAAGGCTGTAATCGCTGCCAAAGGTGCTTCCACAAAGTACTGAGTAAAGCGTCTGAATACTGATGTAAATGTGATGTTTCAGTTTTTTTATTTTTTATGAATTTGCAAACATTTCTAAAAAATGTTTTTTGCTTTGTCCTAATGGGACAACTTGTGTGTAGATTGATGAGGGGGAAAAAACAATTTGATACATTTTAGAATAAGGCTGTAACGTAACAAAATGTGGAAAACGACAAGGGGTCTGAATAATCTCCGAATGCACTGTATCTATATTTGTCAACCATTGCATTGGCAATTTGATGTTCTATAATGATCATTTTCTACCATTGAATCAGAACAGGAGGAGAACCTGGTTGTTCGGACTTTCACCACAACTGAGCTAACAGACCCTGGTAGGTGTACAATGTTTTTCTCTTATTTGTGTCTTTTATTTATTTAAAATAACAAATCTACTGAATATATTTGTGGACATATTTATCACCACTGGGTTTAGAGGACAAGAGACACACGACAGGCTTTACACTCAGTTCAATCAAATGAGACCATGAATGACTGTCATCATATTATATTGATGCTCTACTCAGCAGTTACCTCCAGGGGGAGTCCAGAAAGAGTTGCGACGGCTACAGTTGGAACGGCTACTATAGTGGCTTCATCCATGTGTGTGATTGTCATAATGGCTCTTACGCTGGGATTGATCATTTGCCTCAGGCGCCGCAGACACTCAGGTATGTACGGACACTACTCTGGTTTATATTGACCTGGTAAAATAAGGCTAAATGTTTTGAAACACACAGTATTATTGTATTGTGAATCTGCCTCTCTCTCTTTCTCAGATGGAGATGAGTCTGACTGGAATGCTTATGAAGATGTACAAGACCCAGGTAAGCCTGTTGATTATGTCTCATCCTGAATGTGCTCATAGGGCTCCTGGTCCACCTAAATAACGTCTTCATCTATTTGTTTCACAGCAACGGGACCCAATTGTCTGTATTCACTTGCAGATTTTGACCAGAAGGACAACCTACACACTTGTGAGTTTTTTCCACAATATTTTTGTACATTTTTTTAAAACCTGGGCCTCGATTCAATCCGGACCACAGTAGATCTAACCTGGGCCTCGATTCAATCCGGACCACAGTAGATCTAACCTGGGCCTCGATTCAATCCGGACCACAGTAGATCCGTGTTATAGCACAATTGGCATTTTAAAGGCAATGCTTCCTGGTACGCGGAGATAGCACTCACGGTAAAATGCATATGTCAGCTCAATCGGAAATAACCTTTAAACATCAAAAATGCTAAAATGCGGATCTTTTGCGATCTGGATTGAATCTAGGTTCTGGTCACTGTCTGAGTCCAGGTTACAATGTTTCTAACACCTTCAGTTCTGTAAACAATTAACATCTCATTACATTGTATTTCTTTGTTATTTATTTCAGTTCAATGCCAGTGAAAAGAATAATCATCTTTCAATCAACACACCATGTCTTACCGAACCCTTCACAAAACATCTGTAAATGCTTTTTTATGATATTCACCCACTTATCTTTCAACCCCTGGTATAGCCTCCATAGTATTACACAATAACAATCTTATCTTTCAACCCCTGGTATAGCCTACATAGTATTACACAATAACAATCTTATCTTTCAACCCCTGGTATAGCCTACATAGTATTACACAATAACACTCTTATCTTTCAACCCCTGGTATAGCCTACATAGTAGTACACAATAACAATCTTATCTTTCAACCCCTGGTATAGCCTACATAGTATTACACAATAACACTCTTATCTTTCAACCCCTGGTATAGCCTACATAGTATTACACAATAACAATCTTATCTTTCAACCCCTGGTATAGCCTCCATAGTATTACACAATAACACTCTTATCTTTCAACCCCTGGTATAGCCTACATAGTATTACACAATAACAATCTTATCTTTCAACCCCTGGTATAGCCTACATAGTATTACACAATAACACTCTTATCTTTCAACCCCTGGTATAGCCTACATAGTATTACACAATAACAATCTTATCTTTCAACCCCTGGTATAGCCTCCATAGTATTACACAATAACACTCTTATCTTTCAACCCCTGGTATAGCCTACATAGTATTACACAATAACACTCTTATCTTTCAACCCCTGGTATAGCCTACATAGTATTACACAATAACACTCTTATCTTTCAACCCCTGGTATAGCCTCCATAGTATTACACAATAACACTCTTATCTTTCAACCCCTGGTATAGCCTCCATAGTATTACACAATAACAATCTTAGTTGTGAAATCATCAAATGGATGAGGTGACCAATTGTATTTAGCTTGATTTGATTGGACATATTCCTTTATTTGTGACCCCATGGTGGACCAACTTTTGCTGACGCTTTTCTACACCAAATGATGTGTAGTTGGGAGCTGTTCCAGACAGAGAGACATGCTGTTCTGGGGTTTTTACTTGTATTGCTAATGCTCACACACTGCCATCCTGTATTAAATAAACACACTTATCTGTTCACTCTCATGTGTTATGTGTCTTGTCTCAGTCCCATACATCTACAGAGTTTTACACTGCTGAAGAGAAGGTACCAGGTTTCATGTGGGATGTGTCTTGTCTCAGTCCCATACATCTACAGAGTTTTACACTGCTGAAGAGAAGCTACCAGGTTTCATGTGGGATGTGAAAGTCAGCAGAGTGATGTTCAAGACAGGAGGTGGGATGACTTAGCCATCAACCCCCCACACTGAGGAGTCATACTGAATGTGTTCCTGTAACCAACTCATGTCGGGGTTTTTAACTGTAGTAACTGGTGATATTCTATAGAGGTTATTTTCTTTTTATGAATTTATTTCCACCATAAAAAACAACCTGCATAGACTTGATGTCATGGTGACACGTATAAAGGGAAATCCAAACCACAAAACAATGCCAAGTACAAAGTAGTCAAATTAGATTTAAAACTCAACTAACAGCCTAAAGATAGAGGACATGACATTACACTCAGTTCCCAGCCTGCAGAAGATCATAGAAACTGTTGTTGGTTACTCCGGAAGGTTGAATTGGTTGATCTTGAATCTCGTCATAGAGATGAGTCTGCGAAGAAAAGAAGGAATGTGTAAAACCAGTTGAATTTAGTTCACCAACATGGTGAAAGGATTAGAAGACATTTAGTCAAATTTGATGTGACGTTGTAGGCATACTCAATTGGGCTTCACTTGTTAGTGAATTACATAGTTGTGTTTTATTGAATCCTTACCATTGCAACAGTTGTCTGCTGTTCTTCTCCTTCTATAGGCAAAGAGGGACAAATGTCAGATTTATTTCACATGAATTTAATTCCGATGATATGGCTTTCTTTTTCACTGCGGTTCATTACTGTAGGTTTCATCAAGGATGCAACATCCAAATTGCAGTTTTGTAAAACACACACAATCTAACCAGTGAACAAATACGTACGAGCAGCACTTCCCTTGCCCTGCCTCTTCCAATACACGCCCCCTCCAACAGCACAGAGCAGCAGTAGCAGAAGGACTGACCATCCCACTGCAGGTAGAACACGACCTATTTGCAAAGACGTATAAAGTCACAGATACTGTATTACAACTCAATATCTTATCACAACATCCCAGTAATGAAAGAATACAGCCTCAACACAGATCATGGCTATGCATTGTTCCAAACTACTTTCAAAAGTCTTACCTCTCTGGATGGTCCACTCCTTTACAGCCATTTCAACCCCCTCTCTGAGCACGGCGCAGGCTATCTTCTCTGTGCCCTGGCGGTCAGGGAGGAAGAGTTTGGAGATGAGGGTGTTGTTATGTCCTATAGGGCCACTCTGCAACCCATCTTGGCCACTGTGAATCCAGGATAAATTGAAGTCTCCACAATCTTCCACACAGGTGAGTGAGCAGGTCAGGGTGAGATTGTTTCCGTCTGTGGTAGCATGCTCTGCAGATACTGAGTAGAACAACAAGAAGATCTACTTGATATCAGGACAAAGCAGTGATGTACTTTGTGCCGTTACCCTAATTTACTAAGTTTATACATAGTGTAAGGCACTTATTTATGTCTCAATGGTACAACCCATTGACACTCACCATCCAGAGTGTGTAGTAAGATTCTGTTCTGTTGCGAGCAGTTGTAGAGCCCAGAATGCAGTGTTTTCACATTGCTGATGACCAAAGACCCGTCTTGGCTGATGTGAGATGCAGGAAGGTGACCCTGAGTTCCAGCTGAGACATCGCCTGACCGAGACAGACTGGACAGTGACCTTTGACCCAGAGTCCACTGGAATCTGCTGCCCACCTCGAGAGAGGAGTGGGTGGCACAGGGAAGTGATACTGACTCACCCACTGCGACAAACACTTCCTCTATACCTCCTGAAAGAGAGAGAGAGGGGGGGAGAGAGAGAGAGAGGAGGGAGGGAGGGGAATTTGGTTGCAATATACTACTGTGTTAATGCAAATATGATGCAATAATACATAGTTCCAAACGTACCTGTAATTTCTGTGGTATAGCTGAGGGACGTCTTCACAACCTCTCCTTCAATCAGTTGACACCGCCACTTCCTGTGATGGTCTGTCTTCCTGACACCTCGGATGGTCAGCGTAGAGAGGCAAGCAGATGAACGTTCGGTTTGAAATCTCTCTCCCTGTAGCACTGTATTGGCCTCATTCAGCCAATTCAGCTTTATTTCACTTTGGTTGCATTGTGGGACAAGGCCTGAGAATATATTCAGGTAACATTGGAGCTTGATATCCATCTCTGGTGCTGTATTGGTGTCTGTTGCCAGAGTAACTGGTAAAAAAAATGTAAATAATGGTGACAACACTCACTCAGAAATAGTGTGTATAAAGACGGACAATTTAGGTTGATCATAAATGGTAACATACTGTTGAGAAGCTGAAGAGAAACACTTGAACTGGTATCCCCATCTTCACAGGTGTAAAGTCTTCCATCATCTATTTCAAGAGGTTGAATATGTAGAGAGCAGTCATGTCCCACTTTCAGTCGACTGGCTCTTCCTGAGTTTGGACCATCCGTTTTCACCTTGCCTGATAGTTCTAATTGGTTAGGAAACCCATCTTTCACTATACTCCAGGTAACAGAGGAGCAGGAATTGATGTAGGATGTACCACATGGTAAACTCACACTGTCTCCAATTGAAGCAAAGATTCTTGTGGGCCTATGGTCTTTTGAATAGTGTAAAAACAAGTGTTACAACATTTCTCATAACAAAATTAATAGGGAATCAATAAATATTTTATTTAAAATATGTTTAAAAAAAATATAATGTTAAAGGAATCTTATTTACCAGATGACTGGAGTCCAAGTCTAGTCTGTAAAAGCATAGAGAGACACAGTTTTAAGTACAGACACATCTCTCCGTCTTGTGATTCTCTTTTGACAGTTTGTGTTGTCATTCAGGAAATTACAAGTTCTCACTCATCTTCTCTTTTTTCACCAACTTCTAGAAATACCAGCCATCATGCCCTGGTATTTTTTAACCAAGTAGGCCTGATTTTTTTGCTCTTCCCCTTTCCATTCAGTTCTATTTGAAATCTTATGTTTTATAACCTAGCCTACAAACACAAGACTGTATGAGGTGAAAATAATTAACGAATTGAGATAAACCATGCAGAAAATTATGGCATTTCCCACCAAACGGATGTTATATAAATTCCATGACTGTAAAGAATATTCTACTATTCTCCCATATTACATTTATTAGATTTATTTAAAAAATTCAGCCTGCTCATTGATTGATTTATTGAATTAAATCAGCATAGCAGGAAGAGGCTACATGTTTTGAATGGGGCCAAGAGTTCAACTGTTTCCCTAGCGATCATACAGCAACATTCCAAAATGTATGTCATAATGACAGGGTCGCGCTGTTGGCTACGGTTGTACCTATATGACGTCACCGTTTATCAACGCGGAAAAGACGTCCAGATGTTCGGATTGAACAAAGCTAAACTGGGCCTTGAACATAAACCCGTGCGCGGCCATTTAGAGTCAAACGCTCCGTTTCTTCGTGCAAGGTCATGAAAATGAAAGGAACCAGTAAAAGGGCGGAAGAGAAGGGTGAGTTATTCTAACCATCTCAACAATTTCAGTATAGGCAGTCACTCATCAATATTCAGTGTTGGAAAAAGTACCCAACTGTCATACTTGAGTATAATACCATAATATATCAAAAGTGAAAGCCACCCAGGAAATTACTATTTAAATTGACTTAAGTATCTAAAGTAAATATAATTTCTAACATATACCTAAGTATCAAAAGTAAAAGTATAAACCATTTAAAATTCCTTGTATTAAGCGAACCAGATGGCATCATTTTCTTGTTTTTTTCAATTTAAGGATAGCCAGGGGCACACTCCAACACTCAGACATAATTTACAAACAAAGCATGTGTGTTTAGTGAGTCCTCCAGATCAGAGGCAGTAGGATGACCAGGGATGTTCTCTGTTTAGTGAGTCCCCCAGATCAGAGGCAGTAGGATGACCAGGGATGTTCTCTGTTTAGTGAGTCCCCCAGATCAGAGGCAGTAGGGATGACCAGGGATGTTCTCTGTTTAGTGAGTCCCCCAGATCAGAGGCAGTAGGGATTACCAGGGATGTTCTCTGTTTAGTGAGTCCCCCAGATCAGAGGCAGTAGGGATGACCAGGGATGTTCTCTGTTTAGTGAGTCCATCAGATCAGAGGCAGTAGGATGACCAGGGATGTTCTCTGTTTAGTGAGTCCCCCAGATCAGAGGCAGTAGGGATGGCCAGGGATGTTCTCTGTTTAGTGAGTCCCCCAGATCAGAGGCAGTAGGGATGACCAGGGATGTTCTCTGTTTAGTGAGTCCTCCAGATCAGAGGCAGTAGGGATGACCAGGGATGTTCTCTGTTTAGTGAGTCCATCAGATCAGAGGCAGTAGGGATGACCAGGGATGTTCTCTGTTTAGTGAGTCCATCAGATCAGAGGCAGTAGGGATGACCAGGGATGTTCTCTGTTTAGTGAGTCCATCAGATCAGAGGCAGTAGGGATGACCAGGGATGTTCTCTGTTTAGTGAGTCCCCCAGATCAGAGGCAGTAGGGATGACCAGGGATGTTCTCTGTTTAGTGAGTCCATCAGATCAGAGGCAGTAGGGATGACCAGGGATGTTCTCTGTTTAGTGAGTCCATCAGATCAGAGGCAGTAGGGATGACCAGGGATGTTCTCTTGATAAGTGCTTGAATTGGACCATTTTCTGTACTACTAATCATTCAAAATGTAACGAGTACTTTTGGGTGTCAGGGGAAATGTATGGTGTTAAAAGTACATTATTTTCTTGAGGAATGTAGGGAAGTAAAAGTACAAGTTTTCAAAAATATAAATAGTAACATAAAGTGCAGATACCCCAAAAAACGACGTAAGAAGTACTTTCTAGTATTTTTACTTAAGTACTTTACACCCCTGTCAATATTTGAAATTCTTTTGTCAAACCAAAGCCAATGTTGTTGGCCTTCTCGTTTTTGCAGTTACAGTAGACCTACATCAACAGTGAAAACTGCTGCAAAAGTAAAAGTCCTTTGACCAATTTTCCGTCCGAAAGAACCCTGTGTGCTGAATCTGTTCTCTTTCATTTCAGGCTATGCCGCTCCCTATGATCCATTCTTCAGTGGACCAGTACGAAAGAGGTTTGTGCAGACTCATCATTGGTTGTTTTCCTTCATTCAATCTCGATTTCCATTTGGACTATTTATGGTTTGCGTCCCAAATAGCAACCTATTCCCTACACTAGGGCAGTACCTTTATCCAGGGTCTGTATAGGTTGAAAGTTGGGACATATACATACCATTTGTATTTTTTTCTAGCATAGATTTTTTTTAATGCACTGCTAAAATCACAGCATATGCAGAAGCACACATACAAAATCATGCTCACATTACATCTTAGATTTGTGTACAACTCTTTTGAAAGCGGACATGCTAGCTAGCTGTCATGTGGATTAAGTCCACCTTGTTCAAGCATATGAATCAGCTGATTTCATTTCTTTGTGTCATTTCAGGAGCTGCACAGATCTGATCTGCTGCATACTGTTCTTGGCTGTCATAGCTGGTTACATGGTCATGGGAGTTCTGGGTAGGGAAGTCTTCATCATCGTTTGAAGATGGCATGACTGTCATCATATGATATCTGTTTTATCCCTTGCTCATCTAAAAAGGCAGTATCTGATTGTCAATGTCAACATGACAATGAGAGAGATGATTCCCCTGTATACTGTTCGGCCATCTTTTAGTGTACAGCACAGTAGGCCTAGCTACATCGACCGAACCACTCTGAAATTAAACCCCTGTCATGGAAGTGTGTGATATGATTTCCTCTGGTTCTTTCTCTCTCCCTCCATCAGCCTGGTTGTTTGGAGACCCTCGCCATGTTCTCTTCCCCAGGAACTCCACCGGAATGTTCTGTGGCGTGGGAATGAATAGGTGAGTAGCCTATAAAAAACAAAAAGTCACAAAAAGTGCAAGATAGTGGCTCATCCTCCTTGGCCTAGCTTTGTGTAGCTTAAGAAGACTGAGAATGTTGAGTGAAGGATAATGGGATGTCACAGTATGTTATGTCTATCTAGCTATAGGTCCTATGTTACTGTATGTCTACCTAGTTATAGGTCCTATGTTACTGTATGTCTACCTAGTTATAGGTCCTATGTTATGTCTATCTAGTTATAGGTCCTATGTTACTGTATGTCTACCTAGTTATAGGCCCTATGTTACTGTATGTCTACCTAGTTATAGGTCCTATGTTATGTCTACCTAGTTATAGGTCCTATGTTACTGTATGTCTACCTAGTTATAGGTCCTATGTTACTGTATGTCTACCTAGTTATAGGTCCTATGTTATGTCTACCTAGTTATAGGTCCTATGTTACTGTATGTCTACCTAGTTATAGGTCCTATGTTATGTCTACCTAGTTATAGGTCCTATGTTACTGTATGTCTACCTAGTTATAGGTCCTATGTTACTGTATGTCTACCTAGTTATAGGTCCTATGTTACTGTATGTCTACCTAGTTATAGGTCCTATGTTACTGTATGTCTACCTAGTTATAGGTCCTATATTACTGTATGTCTACCTAGTTATAGGTCCTATGTTATGTCTACCTAGTTATAGGTCCTATATTACTGTATGTCTACCTAGTTATAGTTCCTATGTTACTATATGTCTACCTAGTTATAGGTCCTATGTTATGTCTACCTAGTTATAGGTCCTATGTTACTATATGTCTACCTAGTTATAGGTCCTATGTTATGTCTACCTAGTTATAGGTCCTATGTTACTGTATGTCTACCTAGTTATAGGTCCTATGTTACTGTATGTCTACCTAGTTATGGGTCCTATGTTATGTCTATCTAGTTATAGGTCCTATGTTACTGTATGTCTACCTAGTTATAGGTCCTATGTTATGTCTACCCAGTTATAGGTCCTATGTTACTGTATGTCTACCTAGTTATAGGTCCTATGTTATGTCTACCTAGTTATTGTTCCTATGTTACTATATGTCTACCTAGTTATAGGTCCTATGTTATGTCTACCTAGTTATTGTTCCTATGTTACTATATGTCTACCTAGTTATAGGTCCTATGTTACTGTATGTCTACCTAGTTATAGGTCCTATGTTATGTCTACCCAGTTATAGGTCCTATGTTACTGTATGTCTACCTAGTTATAGGTCCTATGTTATGTCTACCTAGTTATTGTTCCTATGTTACTATATGTCTACCTAGTTATAGGTCCTATGTTATGTCTACCTAGTTATTGTTCCTATGTTACTATATGTCTACCTAGTTATAGGTCCTATGTTACTGTATGTCTACCTAGTTATAGGTCCTATGCTATGTCTACCTAGTTATAGGTTCTATGTTACTGTATGTCTACCTAGTTATAGGTCCTATGTTACTGTATGTCTACCTAGTTATAGGTCCTATGTTACTGTATGTCTACCTAGTTATAGGTCCTATGTTACTGTATGTCTACCTAGTTATAGGTCCTATGTTACTGTATGTCTACCTAGTTATAGGTTCTATGTTACTGTATGTCTACCTAGTTATAGGTCCTATGTTACTGTATGTCTACCTAGTTATAGGTCCTATGTTACTGTATGTCTACCTAGTTATAGGTCCTATGTTATGTCTACCTAGTTATAGGTCCTATGTTACTGTATGTCTACCTAGTTATAGGTCCTATATTACTGTATGTCTACCTAGTTATAGGTCCTATGTTATGTCTACCTAGTTATAGGTCCTATGTTACTGTATGTCTACCTAGTTATAGGTCCTATGTTACTGTATGTCTACCTAGGTATAGGTCCTATGTTACTGTATGTCTACCTAGTTATAGGTCCTATGTTATGTCTACCTAGTTATTGTTCCTATGTTACTATATGTCTACCTAGTTATAGGTCCTATGTTACTGTATGTCTACCTAGTTATAGGTCCTATATTACTGTATGTCTACCTAGTTATAGGTCCTATGTTATGTCTACCTAGTTATAGGTCCTATATTACTGTATGTCTACCTAGTTATAGGTCCTATGTTATGTCTACCTAGTTATAGGTCCTATATTACTGTATGTCTACCTAGTTATAGGTCCTATGTTATGTCTACCTAGTTATAGGTCCTATGTTACTGTATGTCTACCTAGTTATAGGTCCTATGTTACTGTATGTCTACCTAGTTATAGGTTCTATGTTACTGTATGTCTACCTAGTTATAGGTCCTATGTTACTGTATGTCTACCTAGTTATAGGTCCTATGTTACTGTATGTCTACCTAGTTATAGGTCCTATGTTATGTCTACCTAGTTATAGGTCCTATGTTACTGTATGTCTACCTAGTTATAGGTCCTATGTTACTGTATGTCTACCTAGTTATAGGTCCTATGTTATGTCTACCTAGTTATTGTTCCTATGTTACTATATGTCTACCTAGTTATAGGTCCTATGTTACTGTATGTCTACCTAGTTATAGGTCCTATATTACTGTATGTCTACCTAGTTATAGGTCCTATGTTATGTCTACCTAGTTATAGGTCCTATATTACTGTATGTCTACCTAGTTATAGGTCCTATGTTATGTCTACCTAGTTATAGGTCCTATGTTACTGTATGTCTACCTAGTTATAGGTCCTATGTTATGTCTACCCAGTTATAGGTCCTATGTTACTGTATGTCTACCTAGTTATAGGTCCTATGTTATGTCTACCTAGTTATTGTTCCTATGTTACTATATGTCTACCTAGTTATAGGTCCTATGTTATGTCTACCTAGTTATTGTTCCTATGTTACTATATGTCTACCTAGTTATAGGTCCTATGTTACTGTATGTCTACCTAGTTATAGGTCCTATGCTATGTCTACCTAGTTATAGGTTCTATGTTACTGTATGTCTACCTAGTTATAGGTCCTATGTTACTGTATGTCTACCTAGTTATAGGTCCTATGTTACTGTATGTCTACCTAGTTATAGGTCCTATGTTACTGTATGTCTACCTAGTTATAGGTCCTATGTTACTGTATGTCTACCTAGTTATAGGTTCTATGTTACTGTATGTCTACCTAGTTATAGGTCCTATGTTACTGTATGTCTACCTAGTTATAGGTCCTATGTTACTGTATGTCTACCTAGTTATAGGTCCTATGTTATGTCTACCTAGTTATAGGTCCTATTTTACTGTATGTCTACCTAGTTATAGGTCCTATATTACTGTATGTCTACCTAGTTATAGGTCCTATGTTATGTCTACCTAGTTATAGGTCCTATGTTATGTCTACCTAGTTATAGGTCCTATATTACTGTATGTCTACCTAGTTATAGGTCCTATGTTATGTCTACCTAGTTATAGGTCCTATGTTACTGTATGTCTACCTAGTTATAGGTCCTATGTTACTGTATGTCTACCTAGTTATAGGTTCTATGTTACTGTATGTCTACCTAGTTATAGGTCCTATGTTACTGTATGTCTACCTAGTTATAGGTCCTATGTTACTGTATGTCTACCTAGTTATAGGTCCTATGTTATGTCTACCTAGTTATAGGTCCTATGTTACTGTATGTCTACCTAGTTATAGGTCCTATGTTACTGTATGTCTACCTAGTTATAGGTCCTATGTTATGTCTACCTAGTTATTGTTCCTATGTTACTATATGTCTACCTAGTTATAGGTCCTATGTTACTGTATGTCTACCTAGTTATAGGTCCTATATTACTGTATGTCTACCTAGTTATAGGTCCTATGTTATGTCTACCTAGTTATAGGTCCTATATTACTGTATGTCTACCTAGTTATAGGTCCTATGTTATGTCTACCTAGTTATAGGTCCTATGTTACTGTATGTCTACCTAGTTATAGGTCCTATGTTATGTCTACCCAGTTATAGGTCCTATGTTACTGTATGTCTACCTAGTTATAGGTCCTATGTTATGTCTACCTAGTTATTGTTCCTATGTTACTATATGTCTACCTAGTTATAGGTCCTATGTTATGTCTACCTAGTTATTGTTCCTATGTTACTATATGTCTACCTAGTTATAGGTCCTATGTTACTGTATGTCTACCTAGTTATAGGTCCTATGCTATGTCTACCTAGTTATAGGTTCTATGTTACTGTATGTCTACCTAGTTATAGGTCCTATGTTACTGTATGTCTACCTAGTTATAGGTCCTATGTTACTGTATGTCTACCTAGTTATAGGTTCTATGTTACTGTATGTCTACCTAGTTATAGGTCCTATGTTACTGTATGTCTACCTAGTTATAGGTCCTATGTTACTGTATGTCTACCTAGTTATAGGTCCTATGTTATGTCTACCTAGTTATAGGTCCTATTTTACTGTATGTCTACCTAGTTATAGGTCCTATATTACTGTATGTCTACCTAGTTATAGGTCCTATGTTATGTCTACCTAGTTATAGGTCCTATGTTACTGTATGTCTACCTAGTTATAGGTCCTATGTTACTGTATGTCTACCTAGTTATAGGTCCTATGTTATGTCTACCTAGTTATAGGTCCTATGTTACTGTATGTCTACCTAGTTATAGGTCCTATGTTACTGTATGTCTACCTAGTTATAGGTCCTATGTTACTGTATGTCTACCTAGTTATAGGTCCTATGTTATGTCTACCTAGTTATTGTTCCTATGTTACTATATGTCTACCTAGTTATAGGTCCTATGTTACTGTATGTCTACCTAGTTATAGGTCCTATATTACTGTATGTCTACCTAGTTATAGGTCCTATGTTATGTCTACCTAGTTATAGGTCCTATATTACTGTATGTCTACCTAGTTATAGGTCCTATGTTATGTCTACCTAGTTATAGGTCCTATATTACTGTATGTCTACCTAGTTATAGGTCCTATGTTATGTCTACCTAGTTATAGGTCCTATGTTACTGTATGTCTACCTAGTTATAGGTCCTATGTTACTGTATGTCTACCTAGTTATAGGTTCTATGTTACTGTATGTCTACCTAGTTATAGGTCCTATGTTACTGTATGTCTACCTAGTTATAGGTCCTATGTTACTGTATGTCTACCTAGTTATAGGTCCTATGTTATGTCTACCTAGTTATAGGTCCTATGTTACTGTATGTCTACCTAGTTATAGGTCCTATGTTACTGTATGTCTACCTAGTTATAGGTCCTATGTTATGTCTACCTAGTTATTGTTCCTATGTTACTATATGTCTACCTAGTTATAGGTCCTATGTTACTGTATGTCTACCTAGTTATAGGTCCTATATTACTGTATGTCTACCTAGTTATAGGTCCTATGTTATGTCTACCTAGTTATAGGTCCTATATTACTGTATGTCTACCTAGTTATAGGTCCTATGTTACTGTATGTCTACCTAGTTATAGGTTCTATGTTACTGTATGTCTACCTAGTTATAGGTCCTATGTTACTGTATGTCTACCTAGTTATAGGTCCTATGTTACTGTATGTCTACCTAGTTATAGGTCCTATGTTATGTCTACCTAGTTATAGGTCCTATGTTACTGTATGTCTACCTAGTTATAGGTCCTATGTTACTGTATGTCTACCTAGTTATAGGTCCTATGTTATGTCTACCTAGTTATTGTTCCTATGTTACTATATGTCTACCTAGTTATAGGTCCTATGTTACTGTATGTCTACCTAGTTATAGGTCCTATATTACTGTATGTCTACCTAGTTATAGGTCCTATGTTATGTCTACCTAGTTATAGGTCCTATATTACTGTATGTCTACCTAGTTATAGGTCCTATGTTATGTCTACCTAGTTATAGGTCCTATGTTACTGTATGTCTACCTAGTTATAGGTCCTATATTACTGTATGTCTACCTAGTTATAGGTCCTATGTTACTGTATGTCTACCTAGTTATAGGTCCTATGTTACTGTATGTCTACCTAGTTATAGTTCCTATGTTATGTCTACCTAGTTATAGGTCCTATGTTACTGTATGTCTACCTAGTTATAGGTCCTATGTTACTGTATGTCTACCTAGTTATAGGTCCTATGTTATGTCTACCTAGTTATAGGTCCTATGTTACTGTATGTCTACCTAGTTATAGGTCCTATGTTACTGTATGTCTACCTAGTCATAGGTCCTATGGTACTGTATGTCTACCTAGTTATAGGTCCTATGTTACTGTATGTCTACCTAGTTATAGGTCCTATGTTATGTCTACCTAGTTATAGGTCCTATGTTACTGTATGTCTACCTAGTTATAGTTCCTATGTTACTATATGTCTACCTAGTTATAGGTCCTATGTTACTGTATGTCTACCTAGTTATAGGTCCTATGGTACTGTATGTCTACCTAGTTATAGGTCCTATGTTACTGTATGTCTACCTAGTTATAGGTCCTATGTTATGTCTACCTAGTTATAGGTCCTATGTTACTATATGTCTACCTAGTTATAGGTCCTATGTTACTGTATGTCTACCTAGTTATAGTTCCTATGTTACTATATGTCTACCTAGTTATAGGTCCTATGTTACTGTATGTCTACCTAGTTATAGGTCCTATGTTACTGTATGTCTACCTAGTTATTGGTCCTATGTTACTGTATTAGTACCTAGCTACAGGCCAAGCATCAGAAATCATGGCTGAGTCCTAAACAGACCTATAAGGTGGTGCACTCTAAAGGGATATAGGGTGTCTGTCAGGATGCTGGAACAGTGGCCTGGATGTGCATTATGCTAACTCACTGAGTGTCTGAAAGAGATCAAGTTGAGACAACTCAGTCTTTGTTTTTAACTCTGTCTTGCCAGAGACCAGCCCAGGATGATCTATGTGGACATACTGAAGTGTGCCACGACCACCAAGGTGATGGCAGCAGCGCTCGGAGGCACACAGTGTCCCACCACACAGGTCAGACTCAAACTGTATCTGTACGATCACATCCTACCTGTCCCCGTCCGTTTGACCAGAGTCACATAGGACATATGACGTAACAGATAGGACATACTGCATAGGGTACAACATGTAGCTTAGGACACATACCACTTCATGTAATAGTCAACAGTATGGGGCCACATCATTTGGGGAATAGGGTTTCATTTGAGATTTGACCCACTCTCTCTCTTGATGGTTTCACTCACACTTTCGTTACCTGTGATACGTCAAATGTGAGACTGCGGGAAATCAAGGTTTGCCGTACACTAATGTCTGGTCCCTCCCATCTCTCTGTCCCTTCCTCTGCAGGTGTGTGTCCCTAAGTGTCCGTCTCACTTCTGGATGCTGTCTGCTGCTGCCTATGACCCCGACGCCAATCCCAAAGACTTCTTCCATCAGCAGTACTGTGACCACAGCCTCAACCTGACTACCACTACCTGGGTACAGGGCATTTTACACTGTTATCAATGTGCTTATAGAGACTGGAACTGGGTGTGTGGGACCATTAGTCCCAAGCATTCTGTCAAGCATAGCTACATTACAGTGTAGCTTATGTCTGTGTTTCATTCTGAGTTAAAGGGTTTGGTTGATTGGAAAACATTTTAATTTCAGGCATTGATTAGAAACAGATGTAGTTTCTACATGATTGCGTCTGTTAATACAGTGCTTCTGTATATTGGCCATCCTTCTAGTCATGTTTGGTCCTGTACTCTCTCTTTCAGACTGTCCAAGAGATCCTTGATGCAGAACTTTGTCCGTCCTTCCTTGTTCCAAGTAAATCAGGTGAAGTAGTTTAACATGGCATCCATCCTCACATCTACTGACAGGACTGTTAATGTGTACATTAAATAATAGTTCAATAAAATAAAAAGGATGTCTACATAATCATGGTACAGAGGATGAAGTGAAACAGCAGGAAACTGAGGTGAATCCACTCTGAACCTTTTCCTCACTCTACTCGTCCGTATGTTGTCGTTTGAATCACTACAGCTCTGGGGAGGTGTTTGCCCAGTCTACATGCTCTCAAAAGTGCTCCTTCCAACTTCACTCTGCCCGGAATGGCCTCCGTCAACGAGACAGTCAACAGCATCAGAAGCGCCATGGGGTTATCATTCATCCAATGAACTAATATTCCCCTGTAGATACTATATGTCTGTGTCCCAAATGGCACTCTTTTCCTTTTGTAGTGCACTATTTTTGACCAGGACCCATAGGGAATAAGGTGCCATTTGGGACACAGAATATGTGTAGCTAAACAGATCATCACTGTCTCCTAACCTACTATATCTTTCCATTATTCCAGCTCACTGATATCAGGCTTCAACAGAAAGGCCGTAGGAGTGAGGGTCTTTGAGGACTTTGCCTCCTCCTGGTACTGGATCTTACTGTAAGTCTGAGCTTCCAACTATCTCACAGTGGGTACATAGTACTACATAGAGCCATGGTACTACATAGAGCCATAGGACTACATAGAGCCATAGTACTACATAGAGCCATAGTACTACATAGAGCCATGGTACTACATAGAGCCATAGTACTACATAGAGCCATAGTACTACATAGAGCCATGGTACTACATAGAGCCATAGTACTACATAGAGCCATGATACTACATAGAGCCATAGTACTACATAGAGCCATAGTACTACATAGAGCCATAGTACTACATAGAGCCATGGTACTACATAGAGCCATAGTACTACATAGAGCCATAGTACTACATAGAGCCATGGTACTACATAGAGCCATAGTACTACATAGAGCCATAGTACTACATAGAGCCATGGTACTACATAGAGCCATAGTACTACATAGAGCCATGTTTACATGGAACTCTATTCCACATCAAGGAACTCAAGCAAGCAGTAAAATCTGATTTAAAAAAAACAGAGTGACTTACAGGAGCAATTAGGGTTACGTGTCATGCTCAAGGGAACAGCGGCAGATTTTCCCCTAGTCGGCTCTTAACCGCTAGGCTACCAGCCGCGCCAACCGTCAACAGCCAACCGGTACTAACGCTAGTAAACCAACCAACAGTAAATCTTGTCAGTCTACCAGCACCAACTAGTCCACTGGTGTTTTACACTGTATGTCTATACCATGCCTGAGCTGTCTCTGTTCCAATATCCACACTATCCTACCACTTAGTATGAAGCAATGTGTTGACCATGTATTAGAAGTGGTATGTCAGTATAGACATTGGATGTCTAGTTGTTTGCAGTGGTCTGGTGGTTGCTCTGGACAGTTGCTTGTCAACCAACCAACACTAATGCCAGTCAGTCAGAGTGTTTAGCATGCCCATACCATGCCTCAGCTGCTCTCCAACAGTTTGCTGCGTGCTGTGTTTGCAGTGGTCTGACGCTGGCTCTGCTAGTCAGTGTGGTGTTCCTGTTGCTGCTGAGGTACCTGGCCATTGTCCTGGTCTGGATTCTCATGGTGGGACTTCTGGTGGTGGGAGGCTACGGTAAGTCTGGCTCATATAGCCCTGCAGCCTGGCCTGGACTAGATTATGTGGATCATATGTAGGGATAAAGTGGTGGTGGTGTCTGTGTGTGTGTGTGTCTGCCTGCCTGTCTGTCTGTCTGTCTGTCTGTCTGTCTGTCTGTCTGTCTGTCTGTCTGTCTGTCTGTCTGTCTGCCTGTCTGTCTGTCTGTCTGTCTGCCTGTCTGTCTGCCTGTCTGTCTGCCTGTCTGTCTGTCTGTCTGTCTGTCTGTCTGCCTGTCTGTCTGTCTGTCTGTCTGTCTGCCTGCCTGTCTGTCTGCCTGTCTGCCTGTCTGTCTGCCTGCCTGTCTGCCTGCCTGTCTGTCTGTCTGTCTGTCTGTCTGTCTGCCTGCAGACAAGAAAGACAAGGGTCAACATGCTTTTCTTACTATTTTGACTTTCCAATCTTTTGTATCTAGCAATCACTATTTTATACTCACATGCTAGCCTTATCTGGTTTTCTGTTAAATCTCGAATTATGACAGAATTTGCATAATGGTTCTTCTCCTCCCCAGGAATATGGCACTGCTACTCAGAATACTACCATTTCAGCACTTCTAAACTGAAGTTCGGTGATCTAAGCTTCAATACGAATATCTCAGTCTACCTTCAAGTCAAAGAGACCTGGCTTGCTTTCTGTGAGTTTGATCATTATGTACTGTCTATGGGTTATATCAGTGGAGGCTGCTGAGGGGAGGACAACTCATAATAGTATCTGGAACGAAGCGAAACCATGTGTTTGATGTATTTGATACCATTCCACTCATTCCGCTCCATCCATTACCACAAGCCCATCCTCCCAAATGAAGGTGCCACCAGCCTCCTGTGTCCAAAGATTGGCATATATTTCTATTTAATTTAAAAAAATTTATCCAGGAAGTCCCATTGAGGTCAGAGGACCTCTTTTACAAGGGAAACCTGGCCAGCTCAATAAAAAACACTATTTCTTTCTTTCCTCAGTGATCATCCTGTGCGTGTGGGAGTCCATTTTGATTCTGGTGCTTAGTTGTCTCAGGAGGAGACTCTCTGTTGCTGTTGCTCTCATGGAGGAGTCCAGCAGGTCAGACATGGCCTCAGATTTGATTCATTGTATTTATTTGTGTTTTATCCTGTATGAAAGGATGTGTAATGTGTGTGTTCTGTCGGCAGGGTGGTGGGTTACCTGATGTCCACCCTGCTCTACCCTCTGTTTACCTTTGTTCTGCTGGTGGTGTGTGTGGCCTACTGGGGAATGACCTCCCTGTATCCTTTGACCCATCATACATGGGGTTTCCATTTCCAATGCTTTCTAATGCATAAGCTAACTGGTTATTTTCACTGCTTATTTTGTCATGTGTGTTTTAGCCAGTGGTTGGAACAGAACAGAAAACGAGAAAAGAACAACATTTTTAGAGGAACAGAGAGAGAATCGGGAACGAAAGTGATCTATACTGTTCTGGAACAGAACCGTTATTCTACTGTAACCCCCCCCATCCGGAGTATAGTCTACTGTAACCCCTCCCCCTCCGAAGTATAGTCTAATGTAACCCCTCCCCATCCGGAGTATAGTCTACTGTAGCCCCTCCCCCTCCAAGATATAGTCTACTGTAACCCCTCCCCATCCAGAGCATAGTCTACTGTAGCCCCTCCCCCCCGAAGTATAGTCTAATGGAGTATAGTCTACTGTAACCCCTCCCCATCAGAGTATAGTCTAATGGAGTATAGTCTACTGTAACCCCCCCCGAAGTATAGTCTACTGTAACCCCTCCCCATCCGGAGTATAGTCTACTGTAGCCCCTCCCCCCCAAAGTATAGTCTGCTGTAGCCCCTCCCCCTTTGGGGTATAGTCTACTGTAGCCCCCCCTTCGAAGTATAGTCTACTGTAGCCACTCCCCCTTCAAAGTATAGTCTACTGTAGCCCCTCTCCCTTCAAAGTATAGTCTACTGTAACCCCTCCCCCTTCGAAGTATAGTCTACTGTAGCCCCTCCCCCTTCAAATTATAGTCTACTGTAGCCCCTCCCCCTTCGAAGTATAGTCTACTGTAGCCCCTCCCCCTTCGAAGTATAGTCTACTGTAGCCCCTCCCCCTTTGAAGTATAGTCTACTGTAGCCCCTCCCCCTTTGAAGTATAGTCTACTGCATAGTTTGCCCACTCCATAGCAAGCTGCTCTATCCACACTGATTGGTAAAGTCGAGCTAAAGGTAAAAAAAAACATTTCAGAGGTTTAAAAAGGAAGAGAAAGGAACGATATAAACAATGACTTCGAACCGATTCATAACTTTTGTTTCCTGGTCGGAACAGTGGAACGGAAACAAAAAAAATGATGGTTCTGTTCAGAACGAAATGATTGGAAAATAATTTTGTTTCCAACCACTGGTTTTTGCCTTTAGTTTGGTTGGGTCCTTGACTCGAGGCTCCCCACAGATACTTGGTCACATCAGGGGCCCCTCTCTACAGAGTGGTGTCTCTTAGCGACCCCTCTGTAGATAAGTGTAGTCTCATCAACGGCTCTGAGACCTGCAAGCCACAGGTAGATGGCTTCGCTTCTATTGGTTTCAATTGACAAATGATTCTGATGTCAGAACCCGATGTTTGCAACCCACCTTGAAATGAGGTAAACTAGGGGAAACACTGCCTCCCACTTGTCTCATATTTCTCTCCTCCTCCCCTGTCCTCTCCTCTCCCTACCCAGACGTTCAACTCCTCGGCCTACCCATACTGCCCGTCGGTGCGCTGCATCTTCTTCAGGTACGATGACACAGGCCTGTTCCAGCAGAACCTGGTTTACCTGCAGGTCTTCAACATCTTTGCCTTCCTGTGGTGTGTGAACTTTGTCATCGCCCTGGGCCAATGTACCCTGGCTGGGACCTTTGCTTCATACTACTGGGCCTTCAGCAAGCCTGCAGAAATCTCACCCTTCGCCCTGTCCCAGTGCTTCATACGCACTCTACAGTAAGACATGAGGGACTAAGGGTTTCTGTGGGGGGGGACATAGGATTGTGCCTTAAGCCAGACAGCTCTGACACACACACTTATCCCATCGGACATGCTACCAGGGGTCTTTTCACAGTCCCCAAATCCAGAACAAATTCAAGAAAGCGTAAGGTATTATATAGAGCCCTTATTGCATGGAACTTCCTTCCATCTCATATTGCTCAAATAAACAGCAAACTTGGTTCCAAAAAACAGATAAAGCAACACCTCACAGCACAACGCCTCTCCCCTACTTGGCCTAGATAGTTTGTGTGTATCTACTGATATGTAGGCTACATGTGCCTTTTTTATGTATGTAGTTCTGCCTTTGAGCTGTTCTTGTCTGTTGATGTTCTGTATTATGTCATTCTGTATTATGTCATGTTTTGTGTGGATCCCAGGGAGAGTAGCTGCTGCTTTTGCAACAGCTAATGGAGAATAATAAAATACCAAAATACCACAAAGCTTACCTACCTGTATCTTGAATATGAGGGCACTAGTTGTAGTAGATAAGCTAAGCATAATGATGGGTCAGTGTGAAGAGATATTTGATGTCATATCTTTTTAGACTGCGTCTAATGTGGTGTATTTCAGTAGCAGACGTTGGGTTCTGCTCGTGTGTTCATATGGAGTTCATTATGAAATGTGTTTATTTCTTCCCTTCCTGGAAGGTACCACGTGGGCTCTCTGGCATTTGGAGCCCTCCTCCTCACCTGCTTCCAGCTAGTCAGGTTGGTGCTGGAGTACCTGAACCATAAGACCAGGGGTAAGGCCACACACACACACACACACACACACACACACACACACACACACACACACACACACACACACACACACACACATACACACACACACACACACACACACACACACACACACACACACCACACACACACACACACACACACACACACACACACACACACACACACACACACACACACCACACACCACACACCACACACACACACACACACACAGTATGCACAAATAGACGTGGTTTTATGAGTCATTGACTAAAGGGAGCATCCTATTGATGTGACTGTATGATTCCCCAGTCATTGACTAAAGGGAATCCCATGTTGTGATGTGTCTCCAGGTTCTCAGAGTGCCTGTGGTCGGTTCCTGTTTAACTGTCTCAGATGCTGCTTCTGGTGTCTGGAATACTTCCTGAAGATCCTCAACAGGAACGCTTATATCATGGTCAGTCACTGTCTGGCATTCCTTTTAGCAGCCATTAGCATCCATGCACCTCTTCTAGCTCAGTTGGTCATTTATTCTTGGTGTAGGAACCTGCAGTTCATCCTCGTCAGTAATGTCAGTAATGCATCATTCTGAATGACTGATAGATCGCCATCTACGGGGAGAGCTTCTGTGTGTCAGCCAAAAATGCATACAGTCTGTTGATGAGGCACATCGGACGGTAAGACTGGGTTTATTTGATTGGTCGATCTTCTGCTCTCTCTCTTTTATTTGTATTTTTCCTTTACTTCCAATATAGTCAAAGACATTGATATTGGTTTCTATGTAAGATGCTTCCAGGTTGTCAATATTCTTTAATGTGTCATCCTCTCGTTGGCCACAGGGTGGTGCTACTGGACAGAGTGACAGACATGCTCATATTCTTTGGCAAACTACTAGTGGTGGCAATAGTTGGTAAGAGAAGTTTACCTGAACTCACATTTGTTTGAACTTTAAGTATGAATAGCAGACTGAAATCCAGTCTGTTTCTGCCAACATTTCTTTACTTGCCAGTCCTTGTCATGCCAAACTTGTTACTATCACTCCTGATAACTATTGTGTTGGCCATTTTATCTTCAGTGGTTGTGTTTATTATCAGCATATTGTTTTCCTTCACTAAGGAAGTATGACTAATATAATGATCTAATGGCTGACCTGTCTCTGTTTTATCAGGTGTGTTGGCTTTCTTCTTCTTCTCTGGACAAATCTGCCTGCCTGGCGACACGTTCCAGGCCGAGATGCTCAACTATTACTGGGTTCCCATCCTGGTACGTCCATGCAACAGTGTTGTTACCAAACACTCAACACTCACAGTTCTTCATTGACATTCTATCTTCGATGAACACATTAGACCAGCGTTTTCCAAACTCGGTCCTCGGGACCCCTAGGGGTGCAAGTTTAGTTTTTTACCCGAACACCACACAGCTGATTCAAATGATTAAAGCTTGATGATTAGTTGATCATTTGAATCAGCTGTGTAATGCTAGGTCAAAAACCAAAACGTGAACTCCTCGGGGTCCCGAGGACCAAGTAAGGGAAACCCTGTATTAGATGATGTATGCAGGTTTGAAATGGATTTAGAAATGAGATCATTAAAATGGCTGATTTTCATTTAGTTTCTTTCACTGTTGAACTTAGTAGAACCTCCTTTGATATGAGATTATTATTTATTTTTTAGCCCCTTTTCTCCCCAATTTCGTGGTATCCATTTGGTAGTTAGTCTTGTCTCATTGCTGCAACTCCCGTACGGACTCAGGAGAGGCGAAGGTCAAGAGCCCTGCGTCCTTCGAAACACAACCCAAGCAAGCTGCACTGCTTCTTGACACAGCGCTCATCCAACCCAGAAGCCAGCCGCACCAATGTGTCGGAGGAAACACAGTACACCTGGCAACCGTGTCAGCGTGCATTGCGCCCAACACGCCACACAAGTCACTAGTGCACGATAGAACAAGGACATCCCTCCCTGCCAAACCCTCCCCTAGTCCGTACGACACTGGGCCAATTGTGCACCGCCCCATGGGGCTCCCAGTCGCGGCCAGCGGCAACAGATCCTGGACTCAAACCCAGAATCTGCAGTGGCACAGCTAGCAGCACAGCTAGCACTGCGAAGCAGTGCCTTAGACCACTGCGCCACTGCGGAGGCGGATATGAGACTATTAACGCAGTAGCCTGTGTTGCTAACTGGCGTGTATTTTTAAAGTTACATTTACTGTATGTATTGTCAGCAGTGTATTGATTGGTGCTGTTAGAACTCATGCAGCTATGTTGTCGTAATGTTGCTCTGCAGACAGTGATGGCCGGAGCCTACCTCATCGCTCAGGGCTTCTTCAGTGTCTACAGCATGTGTGTTGACACCCTGTTTCTCTGCTTCTGTGAGTATCAACACCATCTAACTCTCCAACAGCACAACACCACCTAACCCTCCAACACCACAACACCACCTAACCCTCCAACACCACAACACCATCTAACTCTCCAACAGCACAACACCACCTAACCCTCCAACACCCAACACCACCTAACCCTCCAATACCTACACCACTATAACTCTAACAGGGTAAGGTGGTCTTGTGGTACAGTAGATTAAGGAAGAGTAAGGTATAATATAGTAAGGTGTAATATAGTAAGGTATAGTATGGTAAGGTACAGTAAGGTGTAACATAGTAAGGTATAGTATGGTAAGGTATAGTAAGGTGTAATATAGTAAGGTATAGTATGGTAAGGTACAGTAAGGTGTAATATAGTAAGGTATAGTATGGTAAGGTACAGTAAGGTGTAACATAGTAAGGTATAGTATGGTAAGGTACAGTAAGGTGTAATATAGTAAGGTATAGTAAGGTGTAATATAGTAAGGTATAGTATGGTAAGGTACAGTAAGGTGTAATATAGTAAGGTATAGTAAGGTGTAATATAGTAAGGTATAGTATGGTAAGGTACAGTAAGGTGTAATATAGTAAGGTATAGTATGGTAAGGTACAGTAAGGTATAATATAGTAAGGTATAATATAGTAAGGTATAGTAAGGTATAATATAGTAAGGTATAGTATGGTAAGGTATAGTAAGGTGTAATATAGTAAGGTATAGTATGGTAAGGTACAGTAAGGTGTAATATAGTAAGGTATAGTATGGTAAGGTGCAGTAAGGTGTAATATAGTAAGGTATAGTATGGTAAGGTATAGTAAGGTGTAATATAGTAAGGTATAGTATGGTAAGGTACAGTAAGGTGTAATATAGTAAGGTATAGTATGGTAAGGTGCAGTAAGGTGTAATATAGTAAGGTATAGTATGGTAAGGTACAGTAAGGTGTAATATAGTAAGGTATAGTATGGTAAGGTACAGTAAGGTGTAATATAGTAAGGTGTAATATAGTAAGGTATAGTATGGTAAGGTACAGTAGAGCAAGGTAGAGGAAGGTATAATATAGTAAGGTACAGTAAGGTATAATATAGTAATGTACAGTATGGTAAGGTACAGTAGAGCAAGGTAGAGTAAGGTATAATATAGTAAGGTATAGTAAGGTACAGTATGGTAAGGTACAGTAGAGCAAGGTAGAGTAAGGTATAATATAGTAAGGTATAGTAAGGTACAGTATGGTAAGGTACAGTAGAGCAAGGTAGAGTAAGGTATAATTTAGTAAGGTACAGTAGAGTAAGGTATAGTAAGGTATAATATAGTAAGGTATAGTAAGGTGTAATATATTAAGGTATAGTAAGGTGTAATATAGTAAGGTATAGTATGGTAAGGTACAGTAAGGTGTAATATATTAAGGTATAGTAAGGTGTAATATAGTAAGGTATAGTATGGTAAGGTATAGTAAGGTATAATATAGTAAGGTATAGTATGGTAAGGTATAGTAAGGTGTACTATAGTAAGGTATAGTATGGTAAGGTACAGTAAGGTGTAATATAGTAAGGTATAGTATGGTAAGGTATAGTAAGGTGTACTATAGTAAGGTATAGTATGGTAAGGTACAGTAAGGTGTAATATAGTACGGTATAGTAAGGTGTAATATAGTAAGGTATAGTATGGTAAGGTACAGTAAGGTGTAATATAGTAAGGTATAGTATGGTAAGGTATAGTAAGGTATAGTAAGGTGTAATATAGTAAGGTATGGTATGGTAAGGTACAGTAGAGCAAGGTAGAGTAAGGTATAATATAGTAAGGTACAGTAAGGTATAATATAGTAATGTACAGTATGGTAAGGTACAGTAGAGCAAGGAAGAGTAAGGTATAATATAGTAAGGTATAATATAGTAAGGTATAGTAAGGTACAGTATGGTAAGGTACAGTAGAGCAAGGTAGAGTAAGGTATAATATAGTAAGGTATAGTAAGGTATAATATAGGAATGTATATTAAGGTGTAATATAGTAAGGTACAGTATGGTAAGGTACAGTAGAGCAAGGTAGAGTAAGGTATAATATAGTAAGGTATAGTAAGGTATAATATAGGAATGTATATTAAGGTGTAATATAGTAAGGTACAGTATGGTATGGTACAGTAGAGCAAGGTAGAGTAAGGTATAATATAGTAAGGTATAGTAAGGTATAATATAGGAATGTATATTAAGGTGTAATATAGTAAGGTACAGTATGGTAAGGTACAGTAGAGCAAGGTAGAGTGAGGTATAATTTAGTAAGGTACAGTAGAGTAAGGTATAGTAAGGTATAATATAGTAAGGTATAATATAGTAAGGTATAATATAGTAAGGTACAGTAGAGTAAGGTATAGTAAGGTACAGTATGGTAAGGTACAGTAGAGTAAGGTATAGTAAGGTACAATAGAGTAAGGTATAGTAAGGTACAGTATGGTAAGGTACAGTAGAGCAAGGTAGCGTAAGGTATAATTTAGTAAGGTACAGTAGAGTAAGGTATAGTAAGGTATAATATAGTAAGGTATAATATAGTAAGGTACAGTAAGGTGTAATATAGTAAGGTGTAATATAGTAAGGTATAATATAGTAAGGTATAATATAGCAAGGTACAGTATAGTAAGGTATAATATAGTAAGGTATAGTATAGTAAGGCATAGTATAGTAAGGTACAGTATAGTAAGGTATAATATAGTAAGGTGTAATATATTAAGATACACTATTGTAAGGTATAATATAATAAGGTGTAATACATTAAGATACAATATAGTAAGGTATAATATAGTAAGGTATAATATAGTAAGGTACAATATAGTAAGGTATAATATAGTAAGGTATAATATAGTGAGGTGTAATATTGTAAGGTATAATATAGTAAGGTACAATATAATAAGGTATAATATAGTAAGATACAGTATAGTATTGTACAGTATAGTAAGGTGTAATATAGTGTAATGACGTTGCCCTCTTTGGGTATAGCAAGCCCCATCCCCCTCTCCCTTTCCTCCTTCAACTAGGCTGCTGTGGTCAGAGAGAGGTCATAAATTCCTGAGGATCTCCTCATGGCCACACAGTGTAAGAGACAGAGTGAATTTTCATAGAGAACAAAGGAATTTCTTCCACCTCACAGAATTTGAGGTCCGAACAAATGTCATGTTCCGGAGAAGGTATTAAAGATCGGTGAAGAATCCAGCTACGAACTGGTTCGTTTGTTACAACTTGGGGAAGCTCATGGGAGGTGGTGTGGCCATATTACCATGACGCGGTTTATATAATAGCCTCAGATATGAGGTTTACATCTAATTGTTGTATAAGATGAATGAGTGAGTGAGTATGATACTGTTTGTAAAATTGTGTAATGTGATTTTGGACTGTTTAATGAAGGAAACTCCAATTCCCTTTTGAGTTTAACTAAATCAGAGGACCGACCCTGAGCCCAGTTAGGGTCAGGCATCCTGGGACAGCCCCTTTTCTGCAATTCCCTATATAACCCAACTTTGAGAAATTCTCAGGCAGACCATGTTTCTCTCAATCACGGGAGTACAAAGGTTGCAGACCATTGCTGAATCTTTTAACCATACCACGTGGTTAAACTCTTAGACTATCGATACCGACAGAATAAGAACAAGTCTTTGATATTAATTACTAATTTGCAGCTAGGAATTCGGTATCATTGAACGCGAAGAATGACAACCGCCGAAACATCCATTCCAATGAATGCCACTCTGAACTATCCACTATAACCACGACAGAGAGAGAGAGAGAGACGGACAATTCTACAAAATAAACAAACTTTTCAACAGCGGTCAAGATGACACGCTGAGCGTAAATAAATATATTGATTGTAATTGTTCCCGAATGAGTGAGCGTTCATGTGTAAAGGATTAGCATTTCAATTGTTATAAGTATCAACTCTTTAGTGATCTTAAAATAAATAATTCATTAATCAGAAGACTAATTGATCAGATATAAAATATCTGAAAAGTTATTTTAGGAAATGATAACTTTGTAATCTGATTATTTTTCCTTGGTGCCCCGACTTCCTAGTTAATTACGGTTACATAATCAGTTTAATCGCGTAATACTAATTACAGAGAATCTTTGATAAAAACCAAGTCTTCAATTTAATGATAATAAAGACACAACAAAAGTAAGGCACAGTATGGTAAGGTACAGTATAGTAAGGTATTGTAAGGTACAGTATAGTACGGTATAATATATTAAGGTATGGTAAGGTACAGTATAGTAAGGTATAATATATTAAGGTATGGTAAGGTACAGTATAGTAAGGTATGGTAAGGATCCAGTATAGTAAGGTATAATATATTAAGGTATGGTAAGGTACAGTATAGTAAGGTATAATATATTAAGGTATGGTAAGGTACAGTATAGTAAGGTATAATATATTAAGGTATAGTAAGGTATAGTAGAGTAGTAGAGTAGTAGAGTGACTCCAGTGTTTCTCCCTCATACAGTGGAAGATCTAGAGAGGAATGATGGAACTATGCAGAAGCCTTATTACATGTCCAGGAACCTGATGAGGATCCTCCGCAAACCCAAACCGTTTGTTACAGCGCTGCCAGAGTAGTAGTAACCTTTAACCCCTGAGTTAACCCCTAACCTTTAGCCCAACCCTCTTCTAATAAACCTATCAGCACTCTTATTCTGGCTACCTATGGTGTATCTATTTAGGGAGTCAGAAATGCATCCTTCGTTGTTAAAAGAGGAAGCATTTATACAAAATAGAAAATATTATTCTATACATTCCAATTACTTCACCATTACTGCACAATACTACACAATATATGCCTTCTCTTATAAGAATACTTCCTCTAGAGCCGAATGATTGATAGAAATGTAATGTGATCACTGTACATGAACAAACTCTGTGAGAGGTCAAGGCCCAGGTCTGGGCCGTGCTATGACTGTGTAGGCCTTGGCTTTGAGTACCACACTGGCTACTCCTGTCAGGTCTGGTAGAGAGGTCTGGCTTTCAGCAGGTACGAACTGGAAATCACGCAACAAGTAGGCGGTGAACAGAAACAATTCCATTTTGGCCACGGCCTCCCCCAAACACAGCCGAGCGCCCCCGCCGAAAGGCAGGAGAGCACGCGTCGAGGCCCCCCCACCCTCCAGGAACCGCTCTGAAAGAGAGAGGGTCTACTGTTAGCTGCTGCTGGAACTATGTTGCTGAGCCAAGTGAAAGCAATTCTAGGCTGAATCCCAAATGGTACCATATTCCCTATATAGTGCACTACTTTTAACCTGAGCCTTATGGGCCCTGATCAATATTAGTTCACTATATAGGGAATATGATGCCATTTGGGACATTACCAGTACACTCAATAGCCCAGCACCTGGTTTGAAGGCATAGGGATCCGTCCACACTGCAGGGTCATGATGCGCCCCAAACAAATTGGGGATGATGACAGTGTTCTTAGGGATGAAGTAGCCTGCAATACTGAACACATATGGAATAGACACAGAATTATACATTGCAAATACATTGAGTATATCAAACATTAGAAACACCTTCCTAATATTGAGTTGTTCCCCCCCTCCCTCAGAACAGCCTCAATTCATTGGGACATAGACTACAAGGTGTCGAAAGTGTTCCACAATGGGATGCTGGCCCATGTTTACTCCAATGTTTCCCACAGTTGTGTCAAGTTGGCTGGATGTCCTTTGAGTGGTGGACGATTCTTGATACACACAGGAAATTGTTGAGAGTGAAAAACACAGCAGCGTTGCAGTTCTTGACACAAACTGATGCGCCTGGCTCCTACTACCATACCCCATTCAAAAGCACTTAAATCTTTTGTCTTGCCCATTCACCCTCTGAATGGCACACATACACAATCCATGTCCCAATTGTTTCAAAGCTTAAAAATTAATCTTTAACCTGTCTCCTCCCCTTCATCTACACTGATTGAAGTGGATTTAACAAGTGACATCATTAAGGGATCATAGCTTTCACCTGGATTCGCCTGGTCAGTCTGTGATTTGGAAAGAGCAGGTGTGCTTAATGTTTTGTATACTCAGTGTATAAACATGCATTAGTACTGTATGATGAGGTATTACATTTAGGTAGAAAAACGGCACAGAAGGGAAGTTGGCAAGACAAATGTACTGTACAAAGCAGAGTAACAGCATCAAAACATAAGCTCCCATAGGAGGGTGAAAGTTACACATAGCTAGCTGTACAATACGTTCCCACAGTGCATTTATTGAGATGCTCTGTAGAGTAATCTTATACAGTAATGATATACAGTTATGATATTACAGTAAAGATATACAGTAATGTTATACAGTAATGATATACAGTAAAGATATACAGTAATGATATACAGTAAAGATATACAGTAATGATATACAGTAAAGATATACAGTAAAGATATAGAGTAATGATATACAGTAAAGATATACAGTAATGTTATACAGTATATCTCAGAGGAGACTGGTGGGAGGGGTTATAGGAGGACAGGCTCATTGTAATGGCTGGAATGGATTTGATGGAACGGAGTCAAACACATCAAATAAATGGAAATGTTTGACTCTGTTCCATTTATTCCATTTCAGCCCGTCCTCCTATAACTCCTCCCGCCAGCCTCCCCTGGTATATCTTCTATTCACCTGCTGTCTCTGATGGCTCTGTGAGGCACGGCTAGCGGAGCCACAGGTCTGAGTCTGAGCACCTCACTGATCACAGCACACAGCACTGGCAGCCTGTGTCTGTCACTGTACTGAGGGTAGCGCCCGTCCAGCACCGAACACAACTCATCATACACTCTGTACTGTACCTAGGGAGGAGGAAAGAGAGAGAGAGATGGAGGGAGGGAGAGAGAGAGTAAGAGAGACGGAGGGAGAGAGAGAGAGAGATGGAGGGAGAGAGAGAGAGTAAGAGAGACGGAGGGAGAGAGAGAGAAAGAGATGGAGTGAGAGAGAAAGAGAAAAGCATCTCACCATGTGAAGTGATCTCAAACGTAGGTTTTGACTTACAGTCTATAATGGAATGCAAGCCAACAACACATCTGTGGGTTTCAGTCTAGTTCCATCTCTATAGAATACTATGTAAAGCATATATCAAAGGTCTGAGGACACTGGTGAATACAGTGTATTGTATCGTAGTGTAGTGTAGTGTAGGTTATTGTAGTATAGTGTGTAGAGTAGTGTTGTGTAATGCATTGTATTATAGTGTGGTATAGAGCAGTGTAGTGTAGTGTATATACTTCTGTAGTGTAGTGTATCTAGTTCTGTAGTGTATGGTAGTGTAGTGTAGTATAGTGTAGTGTATAGTGTAGTGTTTAGAGTAGTGTAGTGTAATGCATTGTATTATAGTGTGGTATAGAGCAGTGTAGTGTAGTGATGTGTAGTGTATATAATTATGTAGTGTAGTGTATCTAGTTCTGTAATGTAGTGCTGTGTAGTGAATAGAGTTCTGTAGTGTAGTGCAGTGTAGTGAATAGAGTTCTGTAGTGCAGTGTAGTGAATAGAGTTCTGTAGTGCAGTGATGTGTAGTGTATATAATATGTATTGTAGTGTATCTAGTTCTGTAGTGCAGTGTAGTGAATAGAGTTCTGTAGTGTAGTGCAGTGTAGTCAATAGAGTTCTGTAGTGTAGTGCAGTGTAGTGAATAGAGTTCTGTAGTGCAGTGATGTGTAGTGTATATAATATGTATTGTAGTGTATCTAGTTATGTAGTGCAGTGTAGTGAATAGAGTTCTGTAGTGCAGTGATGTGTAGTGTATATAATATGTATTGTAGTGTATCTAGTTTTGTAGTGCAGTGTAGTGAATAGAGTTCTGTAGTGTAGTGCAGTGTAGTGAATAGAGTTCTGTAGTGCAGTGATGTGTAGTGTATATAATATGTATTGTAGTGTATCTAGTTTTGTAGTGCAGTGTAGTGAATAGAGTTCTGTAGTGCAGTGATGTGTAGTGTATATAATATGTATTGTAGTGTATCTAGTTCTGTAGTGCAGTGTAGTGAATAGAGTTCTGTAGTGCAGTGATGTGTAGTGTATATAATATGTATTGTAGTGTATCTAGTTTTGTAGTGCAGTGTAGTGAATAGAGTTCTGTAGTGTAGTGTAGTGAATAGAGTTCTGTAGTGCAGTGGTTCCCACACTTTTATTAGTCCCGTACCCCTTCAAACATTCAACCTCCAGCTGTACCCCCTCTAGCACCAGGGTCAGCGCACTATTCAATGTTGTTTTTTGCCATCATTGTAAGCCTGCCACACACACACACTGTATAATACCGAGAATCCACTCTCACATAGGTACGTGGTTGCAAAGGGCATCAGTGTCTTAACGGTGTGATTTGCCAAGGCAGGGTACTCTGAGCGCAATCTGATTCAATTCAATTTTCACAGAACCACTTGTTGCAATTTTCATGAGGCTCTCTTGTTCAGATATGGTAAGTGGACTGGAGGCAGGGCATGAAAGGGATAACCAGTCCAATTGTTTGTGTCATCCACTTAGGAAAGTACCTGTAGTGTAGTGTAGTATAGTGTATCTAAATCTGTAGTGTAGTGTAGTATAGTGTATCTAAATCTGTAGTGTAGTGTAGTATAGTGTATCTAAATCTGTAGTGTAGTGTAGTATAGTGTATCTAAATCTGTAGTGTAGTGTAGTATAGTGTATCTAAATCTGTAGTGTAGTGTAGTATAGTGTATCTAAATCTGTAGTGTAGTGTAGTATAGTGTATCTAAATCTGTAGTGTAGTGTAGTATAGTGTATCTAAATCTGTAGTGTAGTGTAGTATAGTGTATCTAAATCTGTAGTGTAGTGTAGTATAGTGTATCTAAATCTGTAGTGTAGTGTAGTATAGTGTATCTAAATCTGTAGTGTAGTGTAGTATAGTGTATCTAATTCTGTAGTGTAGTGTAGTATAGTGTATCTAAATATGTAGTGTAGTGTAGTATAGTGTATCTAAATCTGTAGTGTAGTGTAGTATAGTGTATCTAATTATGTAGTGTAGTGTAGTATAGTGTATCTAATTCTGTAGTGTAGTGTAGTATAGTGTATCTAAATCTGTAGTGTAGTGTAGTGTAGTGTAGTGTATAGAGTTCTGTAGTATAGTGTATCTAATTCTGTAGTGTAGTGTATAGAGTTCTGTAGTGTAGTGTAGTATAGTGTATCTACTTCTGTAGTGTAGTGTAGTATAGTGTATCTAATTATGTAGTGTAGTGTAGTGTAGTGTATATAGTTCTGTAGTGTAGTGTATATAGTTCTGTAGTGTAGTGTGTAGAGTTATGTAGTGTAGTGTATAGAGTTCTTAGTGTAGTGTATGGAGTTATGTAGTGTAGTGTATAGAGTTCTGTAGTGTATACAGTTATGTAGTGTAGTGTAGTGTATAGAGTTCTGTAGTGTAGAGTATTGCGTTCTGTAGTGTAGTGTATAGAGTTTTGTAGTGCAGTGTATAGAGTTCTGGAGTGTAGTGTAGTGTACTGAGTTATTTAGTGTAGTGTAGTGTATTGAGTTTTGTAGTGTAGTGTATTGAGTTCTGTAGTGTAGTGTACTGAGTTCTGTAGTGTAGTGTGTAGAGTTCTGTAGTGTTGTTTATTGTATTGAGTTTTTTAGTTAGTGTATTGAGTTCTGTAGTGTTGCGTAGTGTATTGTGTTCTGTGGTGTAGTGTAGTGTATAGAGTTCTGTAATGTACCTCAGGCCTGTGCAGTAGAAAGGCCACAGTCCAGCTGAGCCAGGCAGCTGTTGTCTCTGTTCCCCCGATCAGAAGGTCCACAGTGGCCATGTGGACGTGAGTGTCTGTCAGGACCTGTGAATGGACCATGTCCTTACTGCAGGCCATGAGCATATGTGTGACTCTATATAGTGCACTGCTTTTAACCAGGGCCATAGTCAAAAGTAGTGCACTAGGGAATCGGGTGCCATTTTGGATGCGCAACACTTACTATTACACATTTATAGCAAGTAGTAGGCTTATATTGTAAGCATTTGCTATGTGATTTTGATTGATTACCATGATAAACCACAGCCTGGTCTCATAGACGAGACCTGACATAGTAAACGTTCATCTGGAAAACCAAATTAGTATGTTATGTTACGTTTGGTGTGGTTACATAAGAAAGAAAGTAACTTAACGCGAATGTCTAGCAACCCAAGGGTTGCGTGTTTGAATCTCGTCACGGATAACTTTTATCTAATTAGCAACTGTGCAACTACTTACTACTTTTTAGATGCTTTGCAACTACTTAGCATGTTTGCTAACCCTTCCCCTAACCAAAACTGTAACCCTTTAATCTAACTCCAGACCATAACCTTAACCCTAACCCTAACCCCTAGCCTTTCTAACGTTAGCCTTAGCCACCTAGCTAAAGTTAGCCACAACAAATTAGAATACACAACATATCATACTTTTTGCAAATTCATAACATATTGTATGAATTTCAGTTAATACATACTATACAAAATGTAACCTATAATACTAATTGTAGTGTCCCGGATTCACTTCACTATCTTACGTCTACATCTGAGTTCAGGTTGTAAACCATGATAAGAACCTACCACTCCCTGTGTTGTGTCCTGGGGCTTCCCAAGGCCGTTGAGGAGAGCGCTTGTGATGGCAATGGCTTCCTCTGATGTTTTGCTCGGTGCCTGCATCTGTGGCAGCAATACAGTTCATATCTTCCATATGCTACCAATGTACCCATATTACATTACAGATTACTTAAAAAAAACTTTGACATGATTGTCTTTGTGTTTGCTGCTGGCTACTTGAACATAAGTTTGAAAAAGAAGCTACAGTATTCACACCAACCTTATACTCATCCAGATGTGTTCTGATGATGTCATCTCTCCTGGCCACCTCTTTCAGAAGACGGGAGAACGGAGGATTGGGCAATTTCTTGGACAAATGGGAACAGATCAATATAAATATACAATAGAATCACATATTCCCACTTTTGTAGCACCATTTTAGACATTTTAATTTGTGTATCAGAGTGGCTGTCTGTGCATGCAGTTTCCCTGTCAGATAGTGTAGTATGAGTGTATAAAGTTGTCCGACCCTGAGCAGTGGGAAGGAGTCCAGAGCAGAGATCCAGGGAGAGCCCCATAGAGACACGATCTCATTAAGACAGCCATGCAGTCTCTGCAGCTCTGCAGAACTCTTCTCATACTAAAAGACACAGACAAATAGACAAAGGTCACAAACACAGACACATGAATCAAAATATTACAGGAAGTCCCACTTATACCATTTACCATTTGATACTACTGTATGTATAGCGTCTTTGTTTCCTTGAAAAGTTATTTAAAAAATCCCATTTGTTATTATTATTATCAGAATTATTATTATTATCATTATCCTAGTATTATCATAATTAATATTATCATAATTATTATTATTATCATTATCCTAGTATTATCATAATTAATATTATCATAATTATTATCAATAGTATTATTATTTACAGTACACACAGTAGTACAGTAGATGCTTTACCATATGTGGCATAACCCTTTTCCACCTTCTATAACATGATTATACATTATTCATAAAGCACCAATAGGTTTTTCTTTTATAAAGGATTGATAAACCCTTTCAGGTTGTTGTTAGATTAAACTGGGATATAATGAGATATTACTTCATCACTGAAACAATATACAGTACTATTACATAACCCACTGGGCACAGACGTCAGTTCAACATTGTTTTGAGTTGTCAACTAACGTGAATTCAATGTGAAATCAACTCAAAATGTCACCTTGTCATTGGATTTAGGTTAAAGTTGGGTAAAATAATAAATAAATCCCTTACATTGATGAGTTTTTGCAAATCCAATTAGTTTTCCAAGTTGATTCAACTTCATCACAGAGATTGCGTTGAAATGACATGGAAACAATGTTGATTCAACCAGTTTTTGCCCAGTGGGAAGTTTATTGGATCAAAATGTGTTGTTGGTAAATTTGATGTCATTCATTGCGTAAAGTTGCACAACCTTAACAGTAAACAAACCATGCATGGCTATTACTGTAAGCACACCACCCACATACCCAAAACACATGGACGACTGTGTGATCACACTCTCTTCAGCCGATGTGAGTAAGACCTTTAAACAGGTCAACATACACAAGGCTGCGGGGCCAGACGGATTACCAGGACGTGTATTCCCGAGCATGCATTGACCAACTGGCAGGTGTCTTCACTGACATTTTCAACCTTTCCCTGTCTGAGTCTGTAATACCAACATGTTTCAAGCAGACCACCATAGTCCCTGTGCCCAAGAATACTAAGGTAACCTGTCTAAATGACTACTGACCCGTAGCACTCACGTCTGTAGCCATGAAGTGCTTTGAAAGGCTGGTCATTAATCACATCAACACCATTATCCCAGGAACCCTAGACGCACTCCAATTTGCATACCACCCAAACAGATCCATAGATGATGCAATCTCTATTGCACTCCACGCTGCCCTTTCGCACCTGGACAAAAGGAACACCTATGTGAGAATGCTATTCATTGACTACAGTTCAGCGTTCAACACCATAGTGCCCTCAAAGCTCATCACTAAGCTAAGGGCCCTGGGACTAAACACCTCCCTCTGCAACTGGATTCTGGACTTGCTGAAGGGCTGCCCCCCAGGTGGTAAGGGTAGGTAACAACACATCCACCACGCTGATCCTCAATACGGGGGCCCCTCAGAGGTGCGTGCTCAGTCCCCTCCTGTACTCCTTGTTCACTCATGACTGCACGGCCAGGCACGACTCCAACACCATCATTAAGTTTGCCGATGACACAACAGTGATAGGCCTGATCACCGACAGCAACGAGACAGGTCACAGACCTGGCCGTGTGGTGCAAGGACAACAACCTCTCCTTCAACGTGATCAAGACAAAGGAGATGATTGCGGACTACAGGAAAAGAGGGACCGAGCACGTCCCCATTCTCATCGACGGGGCTGTAGTGGAGCAGGTTGAGAGCTTCAAGTTCCTTGGTGTCCACATCACCAACAATCTAACATGGTGCAAGCACACCAAGCCAGTCGTAAAGAGGGCATGACAAAGCCTATTCCCCCTCAGGAGACTGAAAAGATTTGGCATGGGTCCTCAAATCCTCAAAAGGTTCTACCGCTGCACCATCGAGAGCATCCTGACGGGTTGCATCACTGCCTGGTATGGCAACTGTTCGCCCTCCAACCGCAAGGTACTACAGAGAGTAGTCCGTACAGCCCAGTACAACACTGGGGCCAAGCTTCCTGACATCCAGGACCTCTATACCAGGCGGTGTCAGAGGAAGGCCCTAGAAATTGTCAAAGACCCCAGCCACCCCAGTCATAGACTGTTCTCGCTGCTACCGCATGGCAAGCGGTACCGGAATGCCAAGTCTAGATCCAAGAGGCTTCTCAACAGCTTTTACCTCCAAGCCATAAGACTCCTGAACATCTAATCAATTGGCTACCCAGACTATTTGTATTGCTCTTTTACACTGCTGATACTTTCTGTTATTATCTATGCATAGTCACTTTAATAACTCTACCTACATGTACATATTACCTCAATTACCTCGACTAACTGGTTCCCCCACACATTGACGCTGTACCGGTACCCCTGTATATGGCCTCGCTATTGTTATTTTACTGCTGCTCTTTAATGATTTGTTACTTTTATTATTTATTTATTTTGGTATTTATCTTAAAACTGCATTGTTGGTTAAGGGCTTGTAAGTATGCATTTCACTGTAAAGTCTACACCTGCTGTATTCGGCACATGTGACAAATGCAATTTGATTTGATTTGATCACCAACCCCACTAGATAACCAGCCTGGTTCAATTTTCCAACTGTGATATATAACTGCTTATCGTGTCTCTGCTTTTAGATAGCTTACCCACGCAGTGGTTAATAAAATACATGACTATATTTCCGTCATGGTTATCCCTTGGCCAAACCTGGTGTCTCTCTTCATTCTAATTCTGGGTTATGTCCCAAATAACACCCTATTCCCTATATAGTGCCCTAGATTTTCACCAAAGCCCAAGTAATGCACTATATAGGGAATAGGGTGCCACTCCTGGTGTATACACTGTACAGACTCAAAGAACTGACAGATAGCCGGCTTCAAATAGTGTTGGTTTTCTTCCAAATACTTGATTGAGCCTGCCTGGAGCAGCCGGATCAAATGGGTGTGGTTTCTTTTTTTGGGACTGTTCCATTGATTCCATTGTGCCAGGCAAGCTCAATCAAGCGCAGACAACAAATACTATTTGAACCCAGGTGTGATCCTCACCTCTTTCCCAAAGGCCAGTGTGGTGATGACGTTACTGGCTGCTACAGTGAAATCCTCAGAGAGATCCGCAGCTCTGCCGTTATAGTCCAGCAGCACCTGATAGATCACAGGTTACATATTCAGATATAAACTCCCTCACTGTAAACTAAATATTGATTGCCTCAACTTAAGAAGATGAGTTACCCCGCTGACTTGTAACTTTTTGAGGGTTGTAACTTTTCCAATTTGAAACCACTACATTGTCATTACACAAGGCCACAAACAAGAAGTACAACAAGTGATACATCATTAAGTTGTGGTTGGCATGTTGCTGAGGTTGTGTTGCATTGTGTAATCTCCAGTTAAGTCAGTCAGTGTACTGGTACATGCTGGTTTACATTCCTTCTCAGAACACAGTGTATTTGTTCCATGCTGCTGTTCCCTCCCTTGGTAGAGAAAGTGTTCTGTGTTCTGTGCAAGGGTTCGAAATACCTGCACATTGGTGTATGCTCCATTATAGTTCATTACAATGTTTTGACCCCCAGAAAGGTCGAAGGTCTACGTGGAGTAAACATTGAAACAAACTATACAGGAGCATACAACCATATAATTACATATAGAACTCTAGAATGCTGAAGCTGAGAGATTATTTTTGTGAGGGTGGATACTTCACAAACCCCCCATCTTTATTTCTAACAGGCTTACCCCCAGAACCTAATCAAGCATCTGAACAAATGACAAAATATTTTAGTTCTGGTTTAACCCAGATTAGTATCCTAGCAACATGACAAACATTCATCCATCTTGGTCAGGGAATCTTTCCTTTGAGAAACTGATCAAATGTGTTTAAATATTGTGTAAAACAATGAATACAGGTCATTCTGAAAGTATTCAGACCCTTTCTCTTTCCCCAATGTTGTTACGTTACAGCCTTAATCTAAATAAATACACATTTGATCAATCTACACACACTACCCCATAATGACAAAGCAAAAACAGGTTTAGAACTGTCATGTGTTTCATCTCTACTTGTCTCAGGTGGAGGGCCTGTTTCTGGATGACCCCGTGGAGCGACTGCTGGGAGCAGCGTTGCAGTGCATTATGGGCCAGACGGCGATGGGCCGTCCACTCCTCACTGTAGTCCCCCAGAGAGATGGAGCGGCCTCCCCCTGACACCACGTCTCCTGAGAGACCGGTAGGGAGGGAGGGGGGTAGAGAGAGAGAAGGAGAGAGGGAGGTAGGTAGGGAGAGATGGCGGGAGGGGTAGAGAGAGAGAAGGAGAGAGAGAGGGAGGTAGGTAGGGAGAGATGGAGGGAGGGAGGGGGGTAGAGAGAGAGAAGGAGAGAGGGAGGTAGGTAGGGAGAGATGGAGGGAGGTAGGTAGGGAGAGATGGAGGGAGTGATGAGATAAGGAGAGAGGTAGGTAGGTAGGGAGAGATGGAGGGAGGGAGGGGGGTAGAGAGAGAGAAGGAGAGAGGGAGGGAGGTAGGTAGGAAGAGATGGAGGGAGGGAGGGGGGTAGAGAGAGAGAAGGAGAGAGGGAGGTAGGTATGGAGAGATGAGATAAGGAGAGAGGTAGGTAGGTAGGGAGAGATGGAGGGAGGGAAAGATGAGATAGGGTGGGGTGAAATGGAGGGTGAAGAAAGAGAGTGAGGTGAAGGGTAAATCATTTGAATCAAAAGCACTGTTGACTCAGAGTAACAGAAGTGAGTGATGGTTGCTGGGAAAACTCGGGTGGTTCTAGTAACGTGTTCTCAGAGTAACAGAAGTGAGTGATGGTTGCTGGGAATGTGTTCTTCACCGGTGTAAGAATGTGGTCTCCCAGCAAAGTCCGACCATTTCTTCACCAAGGCTTCTCTGATGATGTCACCACTGTTTAATACCACCATGGCTGCAGCAAACACAACATACAGAGTCAAGACAAACGTACTGTAATACTGAAAACATTCACATACTGAGGATATTACATGTATAAACAACTATTCTAACTGTCTTGAAACAGAGTTAACTTGAGTCACTTGGTTGGAAGTGACTTCATTACTTGTGTTGCCACACTTGAGGCGGTAGATGTTGCCATAGCGACGTGCCAGGGAGGTCAGGTGACTGGGCAGGTGGTCGTGTGCCAGCTCCAGCATGTTGCCCAGCAGAGGGAGAGAGAGAGGGCCAGGGAGAGAAGGAGAGAGAGAACAGGGAAAGAACTGATAGAAAGAGTGCAGAAGTCTAGACCCAACAGCTGGGATGGAGGAGGTGGATAACATACAGTAGGAACACAAAGGGAAAGTTGGTTGTCATTCTCTTCATAATGTTACTGTTGACCATTGCTAATCAAGCGAAGCCACGTGCCCATATGGAAAATGACTTGTCCTACTACCATTTACATTGAGGTTTACATAAGGCCTATTCATAGCCTATAATCTAATGATAAGCAGAGTTCCAGGTTAAGCAGCTAAGATAGATTGTTGAACAGACTCATAGATTGTCCTGGACCCTTGAAGGGCCAATCAGCAGTTGCTACATTCATCATATGTATGATATTAAGGATATGTACCCATTGATTCTTATAGAATACAACTTAGAAATGCCTTAATGAGCTGAGTTCCACTGTCGTTCCCCATCAGAACCCAAAATATTAGATTGTTTTACTCCGATGTTTGTAAACAAAGTGAATGTCAACAAACACTGTAGAGCGTCAAAACATGGTTACAACTATCATGTTGATATCATGGATAGCTCTGTCTATGAATGTGAGAGAGATGACATTTCTCCAGCCACATCTCTCAGCTTTTAAACCAAACAGTGGTGGGAAGAGGACTTTGTCTGTGTTTCTACAGCTAGTTGGCCCTTTACCTGTAGGACATAGACTGTACAGTACATACAGGAAGAAAGAGCATTGTATTGATTACCTGTAGGACATAGACTGTACAGTACATACAGGAAGAAAGAGCATTGTATGGATTACCTGTAGGACATAGACTGTACAGTACATACAGGAAGAAAGAGCATTGTATTGATTACCTGTAGGACATAGACTGTACAGTACATACAGGAAGAAAGAGCATTGTATTGATTACCCGCTGACTGACATCCATTGGGTTCTCCCTGTGTAACTTTGTCTCCTTTTCCAGGGAGGTAGATGAGCAGGATCCATAACAGTGTAAGCATGACCACAGCACCCACAATCACCACTGACACATATGCTGTCATTATGCAGGCTTTAAGTCTCACTCTCCCTGTCCCCCCAAAAATCACCTTTCACTCTGGTCTTCCCTTTTATACAGGACTCCTGACAGACCCTGCATGTGCCACCCCTCTTCACTGTTAGCATGGTCCTGCTCAAGGATGGGTAAATATTGTCTTGTCTTGACCCTCTGGATAACCAACTATTATTTCAAGGGAAAAAAAAAACAGCTGAGAAATTGTACAACCACGACCGATATCCTTGGATATCTCAGTAACATGTTGACCTGACACACCAAAGCACTGGAGGTCTTTGTCTTGTTCTCATGGTGCAACTGGGTGGAAATATGGCTCCCAGTTGGAGGATGATTGAAGTCCTTTGGTCAGCCCAGGTTAGGTTGCACCACGGCAGGGTCTTTCTGAAGTCCTTTGGTCAGCCCAGGTTAGGTTGCACCACGGCAGGATCTTTCTGAAGTCCTTTGGTCAGCCCAGGTTAGGTTGCACCACGGCAGGATCTTTCTGGAGTCCTTTGGTCAGCCCAGGTTAGGTTGCACCACGGCAGGGTCTTTCTGAAGTCCTTTGGTCAGCCCAGGTTAGGTTGCACCACGGCAGGGTCTTTCTGAAGTCCTTTGGTCAGCCCAGGTTAGGTTGCACCACGGCAGGGTCTTTCTGAAGTCCTTTGGTCAGCCCAGGTTAGGTTGCACCACGGCAGGGTCTTTATGGAGTCCTTTGGTCAGCTTAGGTTAGGTTGCACCACGGCAGGGTCTTTCTGAAGGACATGTGATTTTAAAGAGGATGATTGAAGTCCTTTGGTCAGCCCAGGTTAGGTTGCACAACGGCAGGGTCTTTCTGAAGGACATGTGATTTTAAAGATGATGATGTTTACTTTGCTGGAGAGACTCAGATAAGAACAGAGGTGGGACCTATACAGCGTGAGTTCATATAGAGGTAAGTCAAAAGATGGGACCAAAGTATCGCATTGAAAAATATTAATAGGAATCATTCAAGGCAATTTGAAAAATAAATGTTTTCAGCTGAGTTTTGAGAATGATCTGCACAATCCTCTCTCTTCCCTCCCCTCTCTCATAACTCTATCCTGTCCTCTCTCTTCCCTCCCCTCTCTCATAACTCTATACTGTCCTCTCTCTTCCCTCCCCTCTCTCGTAACTCTATCCTGTCCTCTCTCTTCCCTCCCCTCTCTCATAACTCTATCCTGTCCGCTCTCTTCCCTTCCCCCTCTCATAACTCTATCCTGTCCTCTCTCTTCCCTCCCCTCTCTCATAACTCTATCCTGTCCGCTCTCTTCCCTTCCCCCTCTCATAACTCTATCCTGTCCTCTCTCTTCCCTCCCCTCTCTCATAACTCTATCCTGTCCTCTCTCTTCCCTCCCCTCTCTCATAACTCTATCATGTCCGCTCTCTTCCCTTCCCCCTCTCATAACTCTATCCTGTCCTCTCTCTTCCCTCCCCTCTCTCATAACTCTATCCTGTCCTCTCTCTTCCCTCCCCTCTCTCATAACTCTATCCTGTCCTCTCTCTTCCCTCCCCTCTCATAACTCTATCCTGTCCTCTCTCTTCCCTCCCCTCTCTCATAACTCTATCCTGTCCTCTCTCTTCCCTCCCCTCTCTCATAACTCTATCCTCTCCTCTCTCTTCCCTCCCCCATCTCATAACTCTATCCTGTCCTCTCTCTTCCCTCCCCTCTCTCATAACCCTATCCTGTCCTCTCTCTTCCCTCCCCCCTCTCATAACTCTATCCTGTCCTCTCTCTTCCCTCCCCTCTCATAACTCTATCCTGTCCTCTCTCTTCCCTCCCCTCTCTCATAACTCTATCCTGTCCTCTCTCTTCCCTCCCCTCTCTCATAACTCTATCCTGTCCTCTCTCTTCCCTCCCCTCTCTCGTAACTCTATCCTGTCCTCTCTCTTCCCTCCCCTCTCTCATAACTCTATCCTGTCCGCTCTCTTCCCTTCCCCCTCTCATAACTCTATCCTGTCCTCTCTCTTCCCTCCCCTCTCTCATAACCCTATCCTCTCCTCTCTCTTCCCTCCCCCCTCTCATAACTCTATCCTGTCCTCTCTCTTCCCTCCCCTCTCTCATAACTCTATCCTGTCCTCTCTCTTCCATCCCCCATCTCATAACTCTATCCTGTCCTCTCTCTTCCCTCCCCTCTATCATAACCCTATCCTGTCCTCTCTCTTCCCTCCCCTCTCCCCTCTCTCATAACTCTATCCTGTCCTCTCTCTTCCCTTCCCTCTCTCATAACTCTATCCTGTCCTCTCTCTTCCCTCCCCTCTCTCATAACTCTATCCTGTCCTCTCTCTTCCCTTCCCCCTCTCATAACTTGATCCTGTCCTCTCTCTTCCCTCCCCTCTCTCTTCCCTCCTCTCTCTTCCTCCTATCTCTCTTCCTACTATCTCTCTTCCTCCCCTCTCTCTTCCTCCCCTCTCTCTTCCTCCCCTCTCTCTTCCTCCCCTCTCTCTTCCTCACCTCTCTCTTCCTCCTCTCTCTCTTCCTCCTCTCTCTCTTCCTCCTATCTCTCTTTCTCCCCTCTCTCTTCCTCCTATCTCTCTTCCTACTATCTCTCTTCCTCCCCTCTCTCTTCCTCCTCTCTCTCTTCCTCCTCTCTCTCTTCCTCCTCTCTCTCTTCCTCCTATCTCTCTTTCTCCCCTCTCTCTTCCTCACCTCTCTCTTCCTCCTCTCTCTCTTCCTCCTCTCTCTCTTCCTCCTATCTCTCTTTCTCCCCTCTCTCTTCCTCACCTCTCTCTTCCTCCTTTCTCTCTTTCTCGTTCTATGTTTTATTTGGTCAGGGTGTGATCTGAGTGGGCATTCTATTCGGATGTCTTGTTTGTCTGTTTCTGTGTTTGGGCCTGATATGGTTCTCAATCAGAGGCAGGTGTTAGTCATTGTATCTGATTGGGAGCCATATTTAGGTAGCCTGTTTTGTGTTGGGTTTTGTAGGTGGTTGTCTCCTGTGTCAGTTTGTACCACACGGGACTGTTTTGGGTTTTCACGGTTCTTGTTTTGTAGTTTATTCATGTGTAGTTTCATTATTAAAGAACCATGAATTATAACCACGCTGCATTTTGGTCCGCCTCTCCTTCCCAGGAGGAATCTCGTTACATTCTCTCCTCTCTCTTTCTCTCCTCTCTATTTCTCTCCTCTCTCTTCCTCCCCTCTCTCTTCACTCCCCTCTCTCTTCACTCCCCTCTCTCTTCCTCCTATATCTCTTTCTCTCCTCTCTTTCGCTCCTCTCTTCCTTCCCGCTCTCTTCACTCTCCTCTCTCTTCCTCCCTCCCTCCCCTCTCTCTTCTTCCCCTCTCTCTTTCTTCCCCTCTCTCTTCCTTCACCTCTCTCTTCCTCCCCTCTCTTCCTCCCCTCTCTCTTCACTCATAACTCACTTTCTTCACCATCAGTGATGGGATGACCAGGGTGTAATTCCCTGACACTCTTCCATCCACCATGCACCATGGCACCATCCACCATCCACCATGCACCATGCACCATCCACCATCCACCATCCACCTTGCACCATCCACCATCCACCATGCACCATCCACCATGCACCATCCACCATGCACCATCCACCATGCACCATCCACCATGCACCATCCACCATGCACCATGCACCATCCACCATGCACCATCCACCATGCACCATCCACCATCCACCATCCACCATGCACCATCCACCATGCACCATCCACCATCCACCATCCACCATGCACCATCCACCATCCACCATCCACCATGCACCATCCACCATGCACCATCCACCATGCACCATCCACCATGCACCATCCACCATCCACCATGCACCATCCACCATGCACCATCCATCATGTACATTTGTTTGCCAGTGAGATTTTCCTCAGAGGTGTTTTCACACGGCTATTCTAACTCTAAATCTGCCAGTATGCAACTCTTCTCCACTGGGGTCAGTGTTAAAGCAAGGCACTGCATTTTCTCCCAATGAGCAATTGCCTCGGGCCTCACTTCCATCAACTCCCTGTAAACACATTGCTGGGGCTCCAGTACCATTAAAACAAAAGATATCTTGTCCTCAGTGGTGAAGTTGGTGATACGTAGAGTGGAGCTGTTCTCAATCATTTGCCATACCATTTCATCCTCCAAGAAAGGTGCTAGGGAACTAATGATGTCCCAAATGTTCAAATATAACCACCGGACGGACGGTCACATTGTCACCACCCCTTGCCGTCCCACACAACAGGTCTACTGTCTCTCCTAACTGGATAAATGGCACAACTGGCTTCTTGCCTGTAGTTCTGCAAACGGTGAGGTCTATGTTCTTCTGTTTGGACCCTGTGCCATTTGTCCAGCACACCTTGTAATGCCCAGAGTTTGACTGAGTGAGGTTGTTGATCTGGAGATAAGAATTGTTCCTCAGATTCACAGATAGCTTTTAGACGATCCCATAAGTCTGCATCCAGGGTGGAATTCTCAGGTGAAGGGTTAGAGGTATTCACAGCATCAGACTCTCTTCAGGTGAAGGGTTACAAATCAAATCAAATTTTATTTGTCACATACACATGGTTAGCAGATGTTAATGCGAGTGTAGCGAAATGCTTGTGCTTCTAGTTCCGGCAATGCAGTAATAACAAGTAATCTAACTAACAATTCCAAAACTACTGTCTTGTACACAGTGTAAGGGGATAAAGAATATGTACATAAGGATATATGAATGAGTGATGGTACAGAGCAGCATAGGCAAGATACAGTAGATGGTATCGGGTACAGTATGTATAAATGAGATGAGTATGTAAACAAAGTGGCATAGTTTAAAGTGGCTAGTGATACATGTATTACATAAGGATACAGTCAATGATATAGAGTACAGTATATACGTATGCATATGAGATGAATAATGTAGGGTAAGTAACATTATATAAGGTAGCATTGTTTAAAGTGGCTAGTGATATATTTACATCATTTCCCATCAATTCCCATTATTAAAGTGGCTGGAGTTGAGTCAGTGTCAGTGTGTGTGTTGGCAGCAGCCACTCAGTGTTAGTGGTGGCTGTTTAACAGTCTGATGGCCTTGAGATAGAAGCTGTTTTTCAGTCTCTCGGTCCCAGCTTTGATGCACCTGTACTGACCTCGCCTTCTGGATGATAGCGGGGTGAACAGGCAGTGGCTCGGGTGGTTGATGTCCTTGATGATCTTTATGGCCTTCCTGTGACATCGGGTGGTGTAGGTGTCCTGGAGGGCAGGTAGTTTGCCCCCGGTGATGCGTTGTGCAGACCTCACTACCCTCTGGAGAGCCTTAGGGCGGTGCAGTTGCCATACCAGGCGGTGATACAGCCCGCCAGGATGCTCTCGATTGTGCATCTGTAGAAGTTTGTGAGTGCTTTTGGTGACAAGCCGAATTTCTTCAGCCTCCTGAGGTTGAAGAGGCGCTGCTGCGCCTTCTTCACGATGCTGTCTGTGTGAGTGGACCAATTCAGTTTGTCTGTGATGTGTATGCCGAGGAACTTAAAACTTGCTACCCTCTCCACTACTGTTCCATCGATGTGGATAGGGGGGTGTTCCCTCTGCTGTTGACTGAAGTCCACAATCATCTCCTTAGTTTTGTTGACGTTGAGTGTGAGGTTATTTTCCTGACACCACACTCCGAGGGCCCTCACCTCCTCCCTGTAGGCCGTCTCGTTGTTGTTGGTAATCAAGCCTACCACTGTTGTGTCGTCCGCAAACTTGATGATTGAGTTAGAGGCGTGCGTGGCCACGCAGTCGTGGGTGGACAGGGAGTACAGGAGAGGGCTCAGAACGCACCCTTGTGGGGCCCCAGTGTTGAGGATCAGCGGGGAGGAGATGTTGTTGCCTACCCTCACCACCTGGGGGCGGCCCGTCAGGAAGTCCAGTACCCAGTTGCACAGGGCGGGGTCGAGACCCAGGGTCTCGAGCTTGATGACGAGCTTGGAGGGTACTATGGTGTTGAATGCCGAGCTGTAGTCGATGAACAGCATTCTCACATAGGTATTCCTCTTGTCCAGATGGGTTAGGGCAGTGTGCAGTGTGGTTGAGATTGCATCGTCTGTGGACCTATTTGGGCGGTAAGCAAATTGGAGTGGGTCTAGGGTGTCAGGTAGGGTGGAGGTGATATGGTCCTTGACTAGTCTCTCAAAGCACTTCATGATGACGGATGTGAGTGCTACGGGGCGGTAGTTGTTTAGCTCAGTTACCTTAGCTTTCTTGGGAACAGGAATTCACAGCAGCAGACTCTCTTCAGGTGAAGGGTTAGAGGTATTCACAGCATCAGACTCTCTTCAGGTGAGGATCTGGTGATCAACCAGTAGTCTTCACCCACAGGAGTCGTGGAAAAGGAGGATTCTTCACCTTGTTCTTTCATTTCATAGGCATCAACGGCCAGTAGAATGCTGAGCTTTGTGACTGAAGCCATTCTGCTGCAAAATGTCTGTTCAATAGTTGGAACATACTCAGTCGGTGCTTCTGTGGTAAGACGTGACAAGCCAATAGCTTCATACATTCACCCTCATTTATCTTTCCCCTGGATGCTGCAGTGCTAGAGACCTCACGGAGTTGAGCTCCATATTGACTCATCTTCTTTCCTGTGAGTCGTTGATAAATTGACATTTCAGAGCAGAGTGTGCTGAGTTGTTAGATCAGGAACTAAATGCCTATTGGAGGAGGGAGAAGTGAATTAGATTGTCACTGATTGTAAATGCTGATGGTGACAGAAACACACCAGGGATGTATAGCCTCAGTTTGTGTAGGTGGCATCCTATTCCCTATAGGCCATATACACCCTATTCCCTATGGGCCCTGATCAAAAGTAGTGCACTGCATAGGGAATAGGGTGCCATTAGGGACTTAGCCCGAGTGTGCGTGTCATATTGCATAACTGTCAACTGGAAATGTGTTTAGTAAGGATGATTTCACCATCTTATTACTGATACTAACCTGTCAGAGGCCATCTCCTGCACTCTCTCTCTTCTTGTCTAAATGTTTCAAATCAGTTCACAAAATACTGTATTTGTGATCAGAACTGAAATATGTGAAATAAGCATGTCTAGCACAGGTGAACTACACATGGTGATGAGTAACCTTGACAACACCTGAAGAATCGTGTTAGCAGATTAGTCACACACACACACAACACCACTCACATAGTTGAGTACAAAAAACCCATCTCCATCCAGGCATTAATTTGCCTCATTTATTGCAATAGTGAGACAGTGCATGTTTTATTACAGTAGTAGTGGGGTGGGTAACCATGTGATGTGCATCAGGTAGAGATGCTTTGGGGTCAGAGCAGTAGAACAGTCATTGAGTTGGAGACGGTAAGAGTTGGGTCATAAAACAATACTATACAAAATGCTGCAATCACAAATATTTCCTGTCTACAGATACAGCTGAGAGAGACAGCATGATAAAGGTACAGAACAGGAGCCTGGTGCACTGCACTGTACAGTACAAGTACAGACTGATACGCTGTCTGTCGTGACGGCTGTTAAGACCACTGGACATGCAAGTTGAGGTGGAATTTGAGATGCAGGAAGTGCAACATCCACACGTTTATGGTCTCTTGGTGCTCCACTTTCCTGTTTCTCAAAGAAAGGGTTTTAGGGGTGGACGAGTCAGAGGACAGTCTTATCCGTGGGTTGTGATGGAGATCCCGGCCGGTCGGAACTTCATCTCAGTAAAGGGAATGGACGAGTCTTTGCCCTTCCAGTCTATCCACACCACACCCTATAACACAGCACAAGCAGTTGAGTTACGTTCATTTAGTAGATTAAGTTGAGTTGACAAAACTTAAATTCAGTTACATTAGTTGATAGGAGTTGATAGCAGATGACACAACATCAAATAAGAAGTCTGTTCAAATCATAGAGATAGATAGAGGACTCTAGTGCCTAAAATCCCATTTTAGCATGGGCATCGTCATTGAGAAATTTCACCATTTTGAAGTAGTCAACTGGGTGGGACTTCCTATGGGTTAATGAAGGATCACATAATTCCATCTGAGGGATCAGCCAATTAATTATACATGAGCAAACATTCCATAACTGCAGGTGGCAGTAGATCACCAACCTTGGCTTTATATCTGTTCAAACAACACACTCCATGTGGCAGTGTGCACCTTTTCAGTTTGTTTACCAACTCATAGAAGTAGTAGAATAAAAAAATGTACTAATTAAAAATGAAGATGGCCGTAATGGTGCTGCCCATGCGCTCACAGATGCCATAATTGAACAGATACAAAGAAGAGTCCTCTATCATTCTCTATGGATCAAATTGAAACACTGGAGATGTGGTGCAGTGTTTATAGCATATCAGCATTGGGGTGCTGTCTTGCAATAACAAAGACCAGGAAAGGTACTGTAATCAAAATGTCAAAGCAACGACAAAAGCACTTAGTGGGATGATACTGGTACTAGTGGTACCTGGTTGTTGCTGTTGGTGCCATAGAGGCCGTTGAGGTTGGTCTTGTAGCAGTTTTTGTACCACCAGCCGCCCATGTAGGCCCTGGCACAGTGGATGCCCAGGGGGTGGGGTTCCTTGTCTCTGGTGGAGAATGGGCGCCCGTTGTGGTACCTCATGGAGTCACCTTATAGACGTGATGGGGAAGAAAGAAAGAAGTACAATTCAGGATTTGTAGAGTGAGGGACCATTCCCACCCTCCACTTCAGTAAAATGTTTACTTTAGTGAAATGTTGTGAATGGGATTGACCTCATATTGAATATTTGTTTGTGAGCTATTTGAGTTTTGGTTCCTCAACCTTAAGCACCTGCTCTGCTAGGCTCTGTCCTCACATTCTATCTTGGCTAGTGTACATTCTGCTCTGCTAGGCTCTGTCCTCACATTCTATCTTGGCTAGTGTACATTCTGCTCTGCTAGGCTCTGTCCTCACATTCTATCTTGGCTAGTGTACATTCTGCTCTGCTAGGCTCTGTCCTCACATTCTATCTTGGCTAGTGTACATTCTGCTCTGCTAGGCTCTGTCCTCACATTCTATCTTGGCTAGTGTACATCTTTTTACCTGCAGTGCCGGTGTATCCAGACACCTCGATGGCGTAGTGTTTGTCCACTGAGTCGATGGTGAAGCTGGAGTAATGGGCGTAGGCCGTGTCGTTGCCTGAACGCAGGTCCACTCTCAGGCTCACTGGGCCCATGCTGGTCAGGTTGTGAAGCAGCTCATTACCTGGATGGATGAGAGATAGAGAGAGAGAAGATTAGGACATCATTTAAAACATATAGTATGTACTCTATGTTCAAGCTGTGAGCTATGTAGAGTACATACTGTACGCTTTGGTAGTAGCCTCCCTTTTGATGCAGTTAGCATGGTTGGGGTCAATTCCATTTCAATGGTGAGGGTGGGTAAAGAAGGAGGAATCTGGATATGCAGTCATTGTTTTAGCATTACCCACAGAGTTTTTAAACTACGGAGCGCGACATGGCTCAATGTGCCAGTAAATCAGCACAATTTACTTTTCCATTATTTTTTTTTCAAATTGCCACCATCTTGGAGATTTACTGAAGCTAATGCAGATTCCAAACAAGAATAATGGAAACCACTGTGTAATAGGACGAACTTAGCAAATGAGGTATTTGTGGTAAGTACATGGGGGCCGTCATCTTCATGCATGTCCTCTATTCAGTCAATACAAGAAGTGGACTGAAATTCCTATTTAAAAATGTTCTCATAGAGAAGGATTAAAGAAAATTGGAAAATGTATTTGTTTACTTCCTGAATTTACTGAAATGATAATAGAAATGACCCCATCCCTGAACTACAGTTTCCTGTTTGTCCTCTTCTGAGGACTTTGAGTGGATCTGCAGCATTGAGTTGAACCTTACCGAGCCAGAACTCCTCGCTGAGGTTTCCAAAGCCGGTAGTGTAGTCACTCCAGGTTCTGAAGAAATCTGTCTTCCCGTTCATTCTCCTCTGGAACACCTACAGTATGCAACACATTCACAAAGCTGATATTGGGAACAGACAGACTCACCATAGAAAATAAATATGCATAGATGTCCCACATTCATAGCCATTCTATCATTCCCCCACGTATTATGTCCAACAAAATGCAGCTATTTAAAAGGAAATGTGATTGTCAACCTTTGGAATCAGATGGCATTCAAACCCATGAGAGAGAGAGAGAGAGAGAGAGACAGAGAGAGAGACAGAGAGAGAGAGAGAGGGGGAGAGAGAGAGAGAGAGAGAGAGAGACAGAGAGAGACAGAGAGAGACAGAGAGAGAGACAGAGAGAGACAGAGAGAGAGAGAGAGACAGAGAGAGAGAGAGAGAGAGACAGAGAGAGAGACAGAGAGAGAGAGAGAGACAGAGAGAGAGACAGAGAGAGAGAGAGAGAGAGACAGAGAGAGACAGAGAGAGAGAGAGAGAGAGACAGAGAGAGAGAGAGAGACAGAGAGAGACAGAGAGAGACAGAGAGAGAGACAGAGAGAGACAGAGAGAGAGAGAGAGAGAGACAGAGAGAGAGAGAGAGACAGAGAGAGACAGAGAGAGACAGAGAGAGAGACAGAGAGAGACAGAGAGAGAGACAGAGAGAGACAGAGAGAGAGAGAGAGAGAGAGAGAGAGACAGAGAGAGACAGAGAGAGACAGAGAGAGAGACAGAGAGAGACATAGAGAGAGACAGAGAGAGACAGAGAGAGAGAGAGAGAGAGAGAGAGAGACAGAGAGAGAGAGAGAGAGACAGAGAGAGACAGAGAGAGAGACAGAGAGAGACAGAGAGAGACAGAGAGAGAGAGAGAGAGAGAGAGAGAGAGAGACAGAGAGAGAGAGAGAGAGACAGAGAGAGAGACAGAGAGAGAGACAGAGAGAGACAGAGAGAGAGAGAGAGAGAGAGAGAGACAGAGAGAGAGAGAGAGACAGAGAGAGACAGAGAGAGACAGAGAGAGAGAGAGAGAGAGAAGCCAAGTATCTTACCGTCCAGCCTCCTCCCTCAGTCTCCATGTCACAGTAGACTCTGACTGCCTTCCCTTCCTTGCCCTCTGGGTAAAGATCCACCTCTCCTGACTGGAGCGCTCCGTTCAGCAGCTCCTGGGAACACTCCGTGGGGAATGGGAAGCGCAGTTTTCCTGAGCCGAGGGGATACAATTACTATAAGATTACTATACAATTACTACAACATTACTATACAATTACTATACAATTACTATACAATTACTATAAGATTACTATACAATTACTATAACATTACTATACAATTACTATATTCTCTGTAAAAGATAAGTAACCCTGTTGCCTTGAGTTGATGAAATGGAGAGACTCATGTGCAAAGTACATTTTCAAAATTCACCGCTGGTCTGTAACACCTACCTGTGATAAACTCAGTGGTGACAATAGATGTGTACTGCCCCTCTCTCTCTCCCTGTACCAGCACCGTGTACTTAGACATAGAGAACAGTCCAGTCAGCTTGTACTCCGTCACCGTGGAGTCCAGAATCACCTCCTGGGGAGATAGAGGGCCAGAGAAACAGATGTTTGAAACTGTTTTACCTCATGCACTGTTGTTTCACCTCATATAGTCCGTCCCAAATGGCACCCTATTTCCTATATAGTGCACTACTTTTGACTATGGGCCCTGGGTAAAAGTAGTACACTATAGGAATATGGTCATTTGGGACGCATCATTGTATACAGATGCAGGATCTTCATTTGATAGTATTTTTAAAAAATGGTTTGGAATTTGAGGTTTAAAAAGTCTTCTGAAGCTTGTAATTTCCACTTTGAAATTTCAGACTTGATTTTCCCTTAAGAAAAAATGTATCAGCCCTTATAAAAATGTCCATTACTTATAATAAACATAATTCACAGTTTCTGTTGCGGCAGGATTATTTTCCTGCTGTAGCAAACTGGCTCAAATGAAGATCCTACATCTGTAGCATTGGTATACAATATAGTAGCAGTATAGTTGTGGTATTAAGTTCATACGAATGTATCATGTGAGAAATAAAGCTCACCTTGACCTCCTCTCCTGCCGTCTGATAGGTCACTCTGTATCTGCTGAACGCAACACTGGGGGATTTCCATGATACAACAGCAGAACGAGCGCCCACCTCACCGGCCTTTACAGCTGAAGGACAAACCATCACACATACAGGTACGTTCTGTCCTGGTTCTTTTCCCTATACAGTAGGACCTCAGAAATCCCAACGAGTCGGGAATAGAGGTCGTGTGGAGCACTGAAATGTTTGTAACTTTGACCGGTCAGTCCGTAACTCGGAGCTTCAGATCTTTGAGGTTCTACGCTGTAGTTACATGTGATGTTGTGCAGTGTGTTTCCCCCCTGTGTACTCACCACTGGCCGTTGTGAAGGTGGTAGTGATGGCTGTGCTCTGCAGACTGTCTTTCTGACTCAGGGCTTTGACTGTGTACAGGGTGTCTCTCTGCAGCCCTCTCAGCTGCTGCTCTACTGAGTTACCAGACACCATCACTGTCACTGTTACATTGGGAGCTGTGGGAGAGACAATTGAGAGGGACAGGGGATGCAGCTTAGGCTGGATTACAGCTTGGAACGTGAGTAGAACAGTATACAATATACAGGTGTAGTTATACTAGCTATGGTACATAATATATACTACATGAGGTTGGTGGCACCTTAATTGGGGAGGACGGGCTCGTGGTAATGGCTGGAGCAGTTCCTATGTGTTTGATGCCATTCCCTTTGCTCCCTTCCAGCCACTCTTATGAGTCGTCCTCCCCTCTGCAGCCTCCACTGGTCTACAGTGCCTTCTGAAAGTATTCAGACCCCTTGACTTTTTCCACATATAGTTACGTTACAGCCTTATTATAAAATTGATTCAATAGTTTTTTCCTAATCAATCTACACACAATACCCCATAATGCCAAAACAAAAATATATATATATATTTGTTTGCTAATTTATATATATATCATATATATATATATATATATATATATATATATATATATATATATATATATATATATATATATATATATAAATCAAATATATATATATATATATATCACATTTACATAAGTATTCAGAACCTTTACTCAGTGCTTTGTTGAAGCAACTTTGGTAGTGATTACAGCATCAAGTCTTCTTGAGTCTGATGCTACAAGCTTGGCACACTTGTTTTTGGAGAGTTTCTGTCAGGTTTGATTGGGAGCGTTGCTGCACAGCTATTTTCAGGTCTCTCCAGAGATGTTCGATCTGGGCCACTCAAGGACATTCAGAGACTTGTCCTGAAGCCACTCCTGCATTGTTTTGGCTGTGTGCTTAGGGTTGTTGTCCTGTTGGAAGGTGAACCTTTGCCCCAGTCTGAGGTCCTGAGTGCTCTGGAGCAGGTTTTTTTCAAGGATCGCTCTGTACTTTGCTCCGTTAATCTTTTCCTTGATCCTGACTAGTCTCACAGTCCCTGCCGCTGAAAAACATCCCCACAGCATGATGCTGCCTCCACCATGCTTCACCGTAGGGATGGTGCCAGGTTTCCTCCAGATGTGACGCTTGGCATTCAAGCCAAAGAGTTAAATCTTGGTTTCATCAGACCAGAGAATCTTGTTTCCCATGGTCTGAGAGTCTTTAGGTGCCTTTTGGCAAACTCCAAGCGGGCTGTCATGTGCCTTTTTACTGAGGAGTGGCTTCCGCCTGGCCACTCTACCATAAAGGCCTGATTGGTGGAGTGCAGCAGAGATGGTTGTCTTTCTGGAAGGTTCTCCCATCTCCACAGAGGAACTCGGAGCTCTGTCAGAGTGACCATCGGGTTCTTGGTCACAACCCTGACCAAGGCTCTTTCCCCCCGATTGGTCAGTTTGGTCAGGTGGTCAGCTCTAGGAAGAGTCTTGGTGATTCCAAACTTCTTCATTTAAGAGTGATGGAGGCCACTGTGTTCTTGGGGATCTTCAATTCTGCAGACAGTTTTTGGTACCCTTCCCCAGATCTGTGCCTCGACACAATCCTGTCTCGGAGCTCTATGGACAATTCCTTTGACCTCATGGCTTGGTTTTTGCCGTGACATGCACTGTCAACTGTGGGACCTCATATAGACAGGTGTGTGCCTTTCCAAATCATGTCCAATCAATTGAATTTACCACAGGTGGACTCCAATCAAGTTGTTTTATTCTTTATTTAACTAGGATGACCGATGGAAATAGGATGCACCTGAGCTCAATTTCGAGTCTCATAGCAAAAATGTCTAAAAACCTGTTTTCACTTAGTCATTATGGGTTATTGTGTGTAGATTGCTGAGGATTTAGTTTTTATAATAAGGCTGTAACGTAACAAAATGTGTAAAAAGTCAAGGGGTCTGAATACTTTCTGAAGGAACTGTATAACTATAGTTATACTACTGTATGTATGTTCACCGTATCTTTTCATCAGGAAATGATACCACACTCACTTTTTGCAGACTCATAACTGATGATGAAGCGGTCTACTTGGCCCATGGCGGGGGTCCATTGCAGCACTGCCTTGGTATCTGTTACGTTAGTTGCTTGGAGAACAGTTGGAGGGGCAGGTACTACAGTCCAAAGACAATGTGTTTTACATGGTGAATTATTGTTATGCCTTTATGTCATGTTTTAAAACACTTAATTGTTGTCATATTGCAGGGCAAGACAACTGAAACTGTGGGTAAAAATAAGGCAAATGCACTCTGGATCGTTCTGCACTCCACGTCCAAAGCAGAATGCATGATGATGTACTGTAATGGTGAGTTGCTACAGCACATTAGATCTAGGTAAGTGTGGTGATCACCTGTGGTCATGATGGCAATGAGGGGATCACTCTCTCTCTTCCCCATGGTGGACATCACACTGACCTCGTACGTGGCCCCCGAGGACAGCTTGGACAGAGACACCTGGGACTTCAGGGAATCCACAGACACAGAACCAGTCTCTCCTGTCAGGATGACAGACACAGAACCATTCTCTCCTGTCAGGATGACAGACACAGAACCACTCTCTCTTGTCAGGATGACAGACACAGAACCACTCTATCCTGTCAGGTCGAAAGACACAGAACCACTCTCTCCAGTCATGATGACAGACAGACACAGAACCACTCTCTCCTGTCATGATGACAGACAGACACAGAACCACTCTCTCCTGTCAGGATGACAGACAGACACAGAACCACTCTCTCCTGTCATGATAAAAGACAGACACAGAACCACTCTCTCCTGTCATGATAAAAGACATAGTAACACACTGGTCCTCTGGGGAAAACAAATGGCACCCTATTCACTTTATGATGCACTACATTTGACACATAGGGAATAGGGTGCCATTTGGGACACCGGCCATGATTGACACTTAAACAGTGTCAGTGTTTGGGGATGACAGAGGTATTTTGACTGAACAGCTGATCTGTCATTCATTAATGGAGCACACAAGAATGCTACAAAAGTTGTATATTCCACTTGAATGATTCTGGTGAAGCCCTTGTGCTGACAAATGGGGTGTGAAAAAACTATTTTTAAAGTGTTCAAAGTTTCATCACCTTGTCACTTATAGTAAGTAGGGTTTCCCAAACCTGCCCTAGCACTACACAGCTGATTCAAATACTCAACTCATTGTCAAGGAGGGGCCCTAGGACCGAGTTTTAGAAAACCCTGACTTAGAGGTAGATAACATGATAAAAGCTAAGGTAACTTACCCGTGACTGAGTGAGAGTATGTGATTTTGAAGCCGGAGATTTTGTTCTTTGGTTTGGACCAGGACACAGAAAGAGAGGCTTCTGTCACGTTACTAAACACCAGCTCGGTGGGTGGCTCAGGCCCTGCATGGGGAAGAAAATGAATAAGGAAGAGGAGAGGCCAGAAGAGGATATTTAAAGGAACCTCATATTCATTGTCTCCAGCACCACACCAGTGTCAACATGTGTGAAAACAGGGCGTTTCTATATTCTGTGTGTTAAAAAGACGAGTTGGAAGGTCCTATAAACTGCTTCTCTGTGACATCACAGGGTTGGATTAAAAGTAATAAAATTGTGATTTTCAAAAGGAGTTTCTAGCCAGAAGGAGGGTGGGTCTTTTCTTGCTCCCCAGGTCACAGTGAATGTCATTGTGTTTTTAAAACGGTTACCTTTTGATCATTTTTTTACTTTATTTTTCACATATGTCGACACTGGCATTGTACTGGAGACAACGAACATGAGGCTGAAACGTGGTGAAGGAAAAGGTTAAAAAGTCACTAAAGTCCCAGTAAATGTGAAGTATAGAAAATATAGATACAATGGGATATTCTGTCTCAACACAAGTGATGATTTAGTGCAGCCACAGTTTAAATAAAAGAGAGACATGCAGGCTATCCAATACATGAATGAAAAGATACATTACTATAGGAGTTATTCATAAAAAGTTCTGGTGAAATATTCTGAATAAGTCTCTATGTGGGTTTGGTTCTCCTAATTACCTGTCATGGTGGTTACTCTGTGAATCTTGGAGCGGGATCCGGGAGTGGTGCCACATATGTGCAGGGAGTATCGGGTCTGAGGTCGCAGGTTACTGAACTCCACAGAGCGAACGCTGTCGGGGAGAACAACGGACACCCTCTTTGTGTGAGCTTTACCTCTGGAGCTACCGGGAGCTTTAGTGGGGAAAGCCACAGTTCCATTAGGGCTCTGTTTTCGGATCTCAATGGTGGAGTTTATGACTCCGGCTACTCTGACCTCTTCCCCGAGAGCAGCTCCCTCCTCCGCCTCTTCCTCCTCCTCTTCCTCATCCTCTGCCCTGTGCTCTCTTCTGGACACAGTGAAGTTCTTAAACATGGCTGTTGGGGCCGACCATGTGAGGGTGAAGCCGTACGTGGTGATGTTCTGAACCTTCACAGAGCCAAGTCCACGGCCCACTCCTGTTCCTGCTTTCCTGGTGGTGTTTTTGGAAGACTGGATAGTTGTTGTGTTGTTGCTGAAGACTTTGACTTCAGAGGTGGTCTCCACAGTGGTCATGTTCACAACATACTGACTCTTCCGTGGGACTGGCTTCCCTTTGCCTGACCCTGTCTTCACAGTAGTTTTAGATGTGCCTGAGGAGATGTCTGCCTCTGTCTTAATGTCCTTTGTAAGGGTGATCTTGCCTGTCCCAGCCTTAGTGCTATCAAAAGCCAATGACACCTTTGTAACGTTCATAGTCCCCTGAACTAATTTCACCTTTTTGACTGTTTTCTTTCCAGATGTTAGAGTCACATTCTTCTCAGCCAACGTCGACTGCTCCAGAGTCTCTTTTCCTGACCGGGTTTTGTTCACAAACATCTTCACAGTGCTTTGGGTGACATTGGCTTGAGGCTGGTCTTGGAGGTTGCCAGCTTCAGCATTGGCTTTACCTGCAGATTCCTCCTTCACTGTTCCTTTCAACTTCAGGTCAGGTTTAGACTGCTTCTTTATAACTGTCGTTTTGCCTTTGCTCTCTTGCTTTCTTCCTCCATGGTGTTTCAACAGAACCTGTCCGACGGTTGGTCGGCCCAGTCCAGTCTTGGTAGCATTGGAATGGGTGGTTTTGGTTTTAGTGACAGTAACCCCTTGTTTGGCTTGTGTCTTGGTGAGCCCTGCTTTTACACTTGTGGTCCCTTTTGTTTTCCTTTTGATGTCAACATCCTCTTTGGCGGCTGTAGGTTTCTTTTGCTCTGTTTTCTTCTGGAAGAGGATTTGGTCTGCCTTGGTCTTCTTCCCCTGCAGACTCTCTGTGATAGCATTGTTCTCAGGTGATACCTTCAACGCCACCGTCTCCACCGTTATCTGGATTTTGTCTTTGGTACCTTCTGGAGATGAGAGAAAATAATATGTGTTCCAATAAACACACAAGCATACAACTTAGAATGAAGGAATGTATATTAGGCATGCATTCTAAGTGGTGTGCTTGTGTGTGGCGACTGGAACCTTAGATTATGAGTTGCTAGTGTGTCTCTAGCTGAATTGCAATAAAGACAATCAGATCAAAGAAGACAAGTCAGATCAAATGAAGAAGGCACAGTAACTGACTTTTACTGCAGTCAGCTCCAGCTGTACATTTACTGCAGTCTAGACCAAGGAACCCTGGGAGGCAGACACACTTTCCCTTCTCACATTTCCCATTCGCACTGCAGTCATTGGGACATGGGCCTTTGGAGCAGGAAGCACCTGGTAGGAAGGGGAAGAGAGTATACAGTATGAAACAAGACAGAGCAAACATCAAAAGATGAAATGTTAATGTTGGTTACCAGAAAGACTCTGGATTTAATTCAAACTAGCCTCATGGATAATCTCCATATCAGAATGAAGTTATTATATGAAAGAGGTTTGCGACTAGGAGGTTACGGTTATGTGTAACTAAATAAGACCAGTCGTACATTTACTCTTCATGAGGGACATCTCTTTCTCCAGCCGGCCAACACGTCCTTTCAGTGCTGCCATCTCAGCCACACATCCCCCGGTGCAGGAGGTAGGAACCAGACTGATGCGGTGGGTTAGGGTTAGAGGAAAGCCAGGCTTCAGCTTCAGCTCGTGGGTCTGGGTCTGCTCCTTGGTGCGGTTGCTAACGTCGCTCTGGGTGTCCTTACTGATGCAGCCAGAGTCAGAAGTGATGAGCACCTTGATGGGGATGGGATGCGGCAGTGTGATGGAGGGTTTGTCTTTGGTTGTGGTCTTTGGACCACTGGCTGTTGGAGGTTTGAGGGGGGTTGAGGGGGCTGGATGTGTCTGATTGGTTGCAGCTGGGCTTATGGCTTTCAGAGTGGGCTTAGGGGTCTCTTTGGTGAGTTTGACGAGCATGGCTGTTGGAGGTTTGAGGGGGGTTGAGGGGGCTGGATGTGTCTGATTGGCTACAGCTGGGCTTAGGGCTTTCACAGTGGGCTTAGGGGTCTCTTTGTTGAGTTTGATGAACATGGCTGTTGGAGGCTTGAGGGGGGTCGAGGGGACTGGATGTGTCTGATTCGCTGCAGCTGGGTTTAGGGTTTTCGGAGTGAGCTTAGGGGTCTCTTTGGTGAGTTTGACGAGCGTGGCTGTTGGAGGTTTGAGGGGGGCAGAGGGGGCTGGATGTGTCTGATTGGCTGCAGTTGGGCTTAGGGCTTTCACAGTGGGCTTAGGGGTCTCTTTGGTGAGTTTGATAAACGTGGCTGTTGGAGGCTTAAGGGGGGTCGAGGGGGCTGGATGTGTCTGATTCGCTGCAGCTGGGCTTAGGGTTTTCACAGTGGGCTTAGGCGTCTCTTTGGTGAGTTTGACGAGCGTGGCTGTTGGAGGTTTGAGGGGGGTCGAGGGGGCTGGATGAATCTGATTGGCTATAGTTGGGCTTAGGGCTTTCGGAGTGGGCTTAGCGGTCTCTTTGGTGAGTTTGACGAGCGTGGCTGTTGGAGGTTTGAGGGGTCTTGAGGGGGCTGGATGTGTCTGATTGGCTATAGTTGGGCTTAGGGTTTTCGGAGTGGGCTTAGGGGTCTCTTTGGTGAGTTTGACGAGCGTGGCTGTTGGAGGTTTGAGGGGGCTTGAGGGGGCTGGATGTGTCTGATTGGCTGCAGTTGGGTTTAGGGCTTTCAGATTGGGCTTAGGGGTCTCTTTGGTGAGTTTCACGAGCGTGGCTGTTGGAGGTTTGAGAGGGCTTGAGGGGGCTGGATGTGTCTGATTGGCTGCAGTTGGGTTTAGGGCTTTCACAGTGGGCTTAGGGGTCTCTTTGTTGAGTTTCACAAGCGTGGCTGTTGGAGGTTTGAGGGGGCTTGAGGGGGCTGGATGTGTCTGATTGGCTATAGTTGGGCTTAGGGCTTTCAGAGTGGGCTTAGGGGTCTCTTTGTTGAGTTTCACGAGCGTGGTTGTTGGAGGTTTGAGGGGGCTTGAGGGGGCTGGATGTGTCTGATTGAGTGCAGTTGGGTTTAGGGCTGTCAGAGTGGGCTTAGGGGTGTCTTTGGTGACATTCACGAGCGTGGCTGCGGTTTTTGGTTTTGCGAGGGAGAGGGTGAGTAGGACGTAGGGTTTCGGTTCACTTCCTGTTCCTTTGGCGTTTCTTTTCTCATTAGTTACTGGAGTTTGAAGGGAGGGGAACGGGGTTAGCAGGAAGAGGAGGGCTAGAGAAAACAACATTTTGAGGCAGAATAGTTTTTGGATGGTCCGAATTCCAACAGTTCTATAAACTCCTTCCCCAGTGTCTCAGTGGAGAGGAGGCTAGACAATCCACCAGGGTTATCCTACAAATGAAAAAGGAAAAAAACAAGTCAGCCAAGACGAGTTTACTCAGATTACAGTTTATTAACATATGCAAAGCCATTCTGGAACCAAGTCATAAAGTTAGGTTTGTGCTGTGGCCATTGGCTGTAGAGGCATGTAGTGACTACGAGCCAGAGGCTCAGAGCACAACAGATAAGCACTGTGTTCACTACTAGTAGTATATTCTGCGGTGCTGCTGTACATTTTCACTGGACGTTTCCTCACTCCTTCTCCAAACACATACACTGAACCCTTTCCTCACTTTGCTCCTAAACTATTCGTTTTTTTGCTCCCTCACCAGGTGAAGAAAGGGGCTATTATACCGTACAAACCCAACTACTTGTAGTAGCTCTCTCTAGAAGTCCTCCTTGAGGTCAAACCCCCACATCCAAACTGACAAAGATTATTTGGAATGCTTTCAATGAGAACATTATGTTTATCACAGGAGGTTGGTGGCACCTTAATTAGGGAGGTAAAGGCTGGAGCGGAATCAGTGGCACATATTTTTTGTTTTTTTTACATATACATACATTTTACGTATACATTTTGCATACACATTTTACATACATGGTACTTTTATATAAAGCAGTCACATAACAATAATACATTACCAAACATCAGCTCTTTAATCCCACCCCTCTGCCACTCTCAGCCCATCCCACCTATCACCATCGACCTCAGCTCTTTAATCCCACCCCTCTGCCTCTCTCAGCCCATCCCACCTATCACCATAGACCTCAGCTCTTTAATTCCACCCCTCTGCCACTCTCAGCCCATCCCACCTATCACCAATAGACCTCAGCTCTTTAATCCCACCCCTCTGCCACTCTCAGCCCATCCCACCTATCACCATAGACCTCAGCTCTTTAATCCCACCCTCAGCCACTCTCAGCCCACCCCACCTATCACCATAGACCTCAGCTCTTTAATCACACCCCTCAGCCACTCTCAGCCCATCCCACCTATCACCATAGACCTCAGCTCTTTAATCCCACCCCTCTGCCTCTCTCAGCCCATCCCACCTATCACCATAGACCTCAGCTCTTTAATCCCACCCCTCTGCCTCTCTCAGCCCATCCCACCTATCACCATAGACCTCAGCTCTTTAATCCCACCCCTCTGCCTCTCTCAGCCCATCCCACCTATCACCATAGACCTCAGCTCTTTAATCCCACCCCTCTGCCTCTCTCAGCCCATCCCACCTATCACCATAGACCTCAGCTCTTTAATCCCACCCCTCTGCCCCTCTCAGCCCATCCCACCTATCACCATAGATCTTAGCTCTTTAATCCCACCCCTCTGCCACTCTCAGCCCATCCCACCTATCACCAATAGACCTCAGCTCTTTAATCCCACCCCTCTGCCACTCTCAGCCCATCCCACCTATCACCATAGACCTCAGCTCTTTAATCCCATCCTTCAGTCACTCTCAGCCCATCCCACCTATCACCATAGACCTCAGCTCTTTAATCCCACCCCTTTGCCACTCTCAGCCCATCCCACCTATCACCATAGACCACTCTCGATTGGTTTCCATATATTTTTCAATTGTTCTGTGATGTTTTACTTAATTTTTAACCTTTCTAATCGTAAAGTATCCACAGATTGTGAGCTAAAGATGAAAACCTTTCCTACGAGTATTATTATATTATTTATTGACTGACTATGGCTTTCCAAATCGCCAAACACTGCTATTTGTAAGATTAATTTTAAGTGCATGTTGTTATAAGCTACATAGGGGAAATACCAGAATAAATGATATATTGATTCTGTCTCTTCGCAGCAAAATCTACAGAGCTGAGATTGTTGTATGCCCCATATATATAAACTCTGCAAAAAAAGAAACGTCCCTTTTTCAGGACCCTGTCTTTCAAAGATAAGTTGTAGAAATCCAAATAACTTCACAGATCTTCATTGTAAAGGGTTTAAGCACTGTTTCCCATCCTTGTTCAATGAACCATAAACAATTATGAACATGCACCTGTGGAATGGTCATTAAGACACTAACAGCTTACAGACGGTAGGCAATTAAGGTCACAGTTACGAAAACTTAGGACACTACAGAGGCCTTTCTACTAACTCTGAAAAACACCAAAAGAAAGATGCCCAGGGTCCCTGCTCATCTGCGTGAACGTGCCTTAGGCATTCTGCAAGGAGGCATGAGGACTGCAGATGTGGCCAGGGCAATAAATTGCCATGTCCGTACTGTGAGACACCTAAGACAGCGCTACAGGGAGACGGACAGGACGGACAGCTGATGTTCCTCACAGTGACAGACCACGTGTAACAACACCTGCACAGGATCGGTACATCCGAACATCACATCTGCGGGACAGGTAGAGGATGGCAACAACAACTGCACGAGTTACACCAGGAATGCACAATCCCTCAATCAGTGCTCAGACTGTCCGCGATAGGCTGAGAGAGGCTGGACTGAGGGTTGTAGGCCTGTTGTATGGCAGGTCCTCACCAGACATCATCAGCAACAATGTCGCCTATGGGCACAAACCCACCGTCGCTTGACCAGACAGGACTGGCAAAAAGTGCTTTTCACTGACGAGTTGCGGTTTTGTCTCACCACGGGTGATGGTAGGATTCACGTTTATCGTCGAAGGAGTGAGCGTTACACCGAGGCCTGTACTCTGGAGCGGGATTGACTTGGAGGTGGAGAGTCCATCGTGGTCTGGGGCGGTGTGTCACAGCATCATCGGACTGAGCTTGTTGTCGTTGCAGGCAATCTCAACGCTGTGTGTTACAGGGAAGACATCTTCCTCCCTCATGTGGTACCCTTCCTGCAGGCTAATCCTGACATGACCCTCCAGCATGACAATGCCACCATCCATACTGCTCGTTCTGTGCGTGATTTCCTGCAAGACAGGAATGTCTGTATTCTGACATAGCCAGCAAAGAGCCCGGATCTCAATCCCATTGAGCACGTCTGGGACCTGTTGGATCGGAGGGTGAGGGCTAGGGCCATTCCCCCCAGAAATGTCCGGGAACTTGCAGGTGCCTTGGTGGAAGAGTGGGGTAACATCTCACAGCAATAACTGGCAAATCTGGTGTGGTCCATGAGGAGGGGATGCTCTGCAGTACTTAATGCAGCTGGTGGCCAAACTGTTACTTTTGATTTTGACCCCCTCTTTGTTCAGGGACACATTATTAAATTTCTGTTTTCCACTTGCCTCCATTTTTGTGTTAGTGCTGCAATCAGTTGTTTGTAAATTTGGATTGAGCAGATATTCCCATATATTTTCGACAGCTGCATATGTGACATAACTCCTACGTTTCTATTCATAATATCATGAATAAATATAATACCATGTAAAAAAAAAATCCATAAAGATGTTTTTTTTTATTAATCAGTATGTTTGAGTTTAACCATAACATTTGTTGTAATACTTGCTTTATCTTTTATGGGGGATAAAACTGAAATTGTAACCATCTTTGTATGGCTTGTTTAAGAAAGGCCAATACTTTAAACAAAATGTCATTTTCAATTAGTCAGAAACCCCCCTGGGTTGTGCCGTGGCGGAGGTCTTTGTGGGCTATACTCAGCCTCGTCTCAGGATGGTAAGTTGGTGGTTGAAGATATCCCTCTAGTGGTGTGGGGGCTGTGCTTTGGCAAAGTGGGTGGGGTTATATCCTTCCTGTTTGGCCCTGTCCAGGGGTGTCCTCGGATGGGGCCACAGTGTCTCCTGACCCCTCCTGTCTCAGCCTCCAGTATTTATGCTGCAGTAGTTTATGTGTCGGGGGGCTAGGGTCAGTTTGTTATATCTGGAGTACTTCTCCTGTCCTATTCGGTGTCCTGTGTGAATCTAAGTGTGCGTTCTCTAATTCTCTCCTTCTCTCTTTCTCTCTCTCGGAGGACCTGAGCCCTAGGACCATGCCCCAGGACTACCTGACATGATGACTCCTTGCTGTCCCCAGTCCACCTGGCCGTGCTGCTGCTCCAGTTTCAACTGTTCTGCCTTATTATTATTCGACCATGCTGGTCATTTATGAACATTTGAACATCTTGGCCATGTTCTGTTATAATCTCCAACCGGCACAGCCAGAAGAGGACTGGCCATCCCACATATGCTCTCTCTAATTCTCTCTTTCTTTCTCTCTCTCGGAGGACCTGAGCCCTAGGACCATGCCCCAGGAATACCTGACATGATGACTCCTTGCTGTCCCCAGTCCACCTGACTGTGCTGCTGCTCCAGTTTCAACTGTTCTGCCTTATTATTATTCAACCATGCTGGTCATTTATGAACATTTGAACATCTTGACCATGTTCTGTTATAATCTCCACCCGGCACAGCCAGAAGAGGACTGGCCACCCCACATAGCCTGGTTTCTTCCTAGGTTTTGGCCTTTCTAGGGAGTTTTTCCTAGCCACCGTGCTTCTACACCTGCATTGCTTGCTGTTTGGGGTTTTAGGCTGGGTTTCTGTACAGCACTTTGAGATATCAGCTGATGTACGAAGGGCTATATAAATACATTTGATTTGATTTGATTTGAAATGAGAAGTTGTAATGTGTATAAAGGCAAAAATTCTATTTTTGAACAAAGGATGAGCCTTTCTTAATAATCTACTGGAGAACCATTTTGGGTTTAGTATAATTTAGGTTTGAGTGAAGCTTTTAATGAGAGGTTTAAGCTTTAATGTTTAATCATTTTAGCCCCCCAAACTCATATTCATTATATAAATAGGCACGTTTCATTTTGTCTGGCTTAGCATTCCAAATAAAATGAAATATTTTCTGCTCATATGATTTAAAAAACGAGTCTTCTAGAGTAGGCAGTGCCATTAGTAAGTTAACTGTGATAAAACCAAAGAGTTATTCAATGTGTTTTTCCATAAATAGACAAGTATTTACATGGTTGCAGAATTGTATCTATTTTTGCTAACTTTCTATTGAAATTGATTGTGGAAAGTTTTTTTTTTTGTTGAGATGTGAATACCAAGTATGTCTACTTCTCCATCCGCCCATTAAAGTGGTAAACTACAAGGTAGTGTAAACAATGTATTTTTTAACGATCCAATACATAATATGGTACACTTGTCATAATTAGGTTTTAGTCCAGAGAGGCTAGAAAAGTGATCAAGATCTTAAATGAGACTGTGAGACACTGTTTTTATCCCCTGGATTTCAAACCCTTTGATGTTCTTGTTGGATCTCATTTTAATAGCTAGCATTTCAATGGCCATTATAAATAGATATGGAGACAACGGACAGCCTTGTTTTAATCCTCTTAAAGCTCAATACTTTCTGAGAAGTAACCATTATTTACTATTTTACATCTGGGGTTGCTGTACATAACTTTAACTCATTGTATAAGAGATTTGCATTTATTTATAAATTCTAGTCATACTTTATCAAACGCCTTTTCAAAATCTGCTATGAAGACCAGGTCTGGTATCATTGATTGCCGTATATTATCTCCTATATATCGTCCATTTAAAAAACCTGTCTGATCAGGATGAACAATATCTGGTAAATCCTTTTTTATTCTATGTGCTATGCATTTCGCCAGGATTTTCGATCACAACATTGAAGTGTAAGAGGCCTCCAGTTTTTTAAATGGGTGGAATGTAAATAATATACATCAAACTCATGATTTAAATTATTTTGTATTCCATTCCATTTACTCCGTTCCAGACGTTATTGTGAGCCGTCCTTCCCTCAGCAGTCTCCACTGATGCTTAGTACAGTGCAGTACAGTTAAAGAGCTTGGGCAAGCAAGGGAATATCAGGAAAGCATTTTACACATAGACATCGATACCCTGATGACAGAAATAACAAATATTTCTCTCACTGGATGGCTAACTCCAATGGCTGATTAAATGATAAGGCCAGGTCACCTCCTAGGCTAGCAAGTTACTTAATTTTGTAGTGGGAAAAAGTAGGAAAAAGGTGTCAGGACTGGGAACTGAGACCTAGAGGGTCCTGCTGCCCTGTCGGTGGTGAGGCTGTGCAGAGGTGGAACAGAGCCTTACTGTATGCTGCTCACTGTGCGTCTTTGACTAATGAATGTCTTACATCATATACACCCGCGCCTTATGAAAACCACCAGGAGAAATATGCTCAGATTAAATGTATTTCTTAAATCTCTGGAATTAATTGAATGAGGAAGCACATAGCTATGCAGTAGCTAGTACATTAGGAGCATACAGAACATCTGTAATATAATGACATTTATGAAGGGTGTGCACAACTACTGTGTTAAATAAATGATTTATAAAGCGTTACTAAAACACCCAGACTACAACCATGCTTCTCACCACTATTCATGTGTTGATGTTCCATTGTACTGTACCTCAACTAATTACATGGACAACTAAGTTCTGAAATTAGATTACAACTCGTTAGTAAGTACATTCACTTTTTGTAATTGGGGAACAATACTAGTAAATTCATGACTATTAACATTAGTACTGACTTGGAATGATGTAGATCATTGATCATTCAGCACTGGCCTCTCTTCTCACATACCCCACAGATTTAAGAACATAGACTGATGATGACCATATTTCATTGTATTTAAAATGTAGTATTCCTATGACTTTATTTAACTATAGATGCTTGAATCTATGTTATTTTAATTGTTCATTCATTAATAAAAAAACGTTTGAATAACATGATCATCCATAAGTTTGTAGGAAAAGGTGAAACTTACCTGGACAATAATTCCCTCCTGTGACTTAGTGTGTATCAGTCTTTTGCACCTCATATAGACTTCTGCCCAGGCATGAAGGAGGGAGGAGGAAGGAGGAGAAAGAGAGAGAGAGAGAGAGGGAGAGAGAGAGAGAGAGAGAGAGAGAAAGAGAGAGAGAGAGAGGGAGAAAGGAGACCACCACTAGAAAGAGGGTAAAGTCTGCTCCTACTTATATACCCCCCATACTTGACCATACTGTTCATGCTACTCTACACTACACTTACATGTACATAAACACAGTCAACAGGTGTTGTTTTTTACTCAACATCATCAAACCTGATGTATTACAGCCATCAATAAGCCTGATCCAGACACCATCCTCTAGTCTCTAAGACTAGAGCCTTGTTCAGTCAGAAACATGTTTAGCTAGAGTGTGAAACAACAACACTACTGCATATTTAGCACACACACACACACACCCTCTCCGCCCCCCAAAATAATAATACTCATGCTTTTTGTTTGGGGGGGGGGGGGGGGGGGGGGGTTGTGGTCCCCCCAGATAGCAAATTAACAGGTCATAGGCAAAGCAATGTTTTTTGAATTACAGGAAATTTGCTTTAAAACTGCAAAATGTTCTCTGTGTTGAATAGCAGAAAATGAACCACAGGTATTGGCCGGCGAGCTTGTGCCACAGACCTGCAGTACTGTCTGTGTGAATGGCGTTTCTGTTGGAGGTAATATGATAGAACTACAGGGGTGTTATGTAAGTGACTGAATAGCTAGCAGATCTAACAGATGCTGTATGAAGGAGGCATTGCGTCTTTTACCCACATTACCACCCACCAGCCCACCTTTTGTAAACCACATACACACACTTCACGTGCGCACGCCTGCACACACCCGTATTTGCACAATCAAACACATTTGCGTACGCAGACACACATAAACACACACAGACACAGCACAAAATGGGCACAAACATACACAAATACCCCCCACACACCAACAGCTGCACAAACCTGAGTGGTTATGGTACAGTACAATGGATCTTTACACCTCCCTGCCTCTTGAAAACACTCCCGACACCAGAATGTCCCCCGGACCATTTTCAATGCCTTTATCTCAATGACCTGCACTGAAAACACACTGGAAACATACTGGAAAACTACAGCCTCAATATAATATCCTCCTTTTCTGTCATGTCCCCTATGGGTGAGACATCGCTACGTCCCTAAAGGCACCCTCGTCCCTATGGGATGCAGCCAATGACTCCAGTGATAACATTTACTCCACACACGCTCCACTTGGGTGGTCTGTTCTCAGCAGCACCTCCATCTGGTGGCAACTTCCAACAGCGACTCCGCCCTCTTTCCCCATCTCTCTCTCGCTCTCTCCCCATCTCTCTCTCACTCTCTCCCCATCTCTCTCTCTCGCTCTCTCCATCCACATCGTTCTCTCTCTCCCCATCTCTCTCTCGCTCTCTCCATCCACATCGTTCTCCCTCTCCCCATCTCTCTCTCTCTCACTCTCTCTACATCTCTCTCTCTCCCCATCTCTCTTTCTCGCTCTCTCCATCCACATCGTTCTCTCTCTCTCCATCACTCTCTCTCTCACTCTCTCTACATCTCTCTCTCTCCCCATCTCTCTCTCGCTCTCTCCATCCACATCGTTCTCCCTCTCTCCATCACTCTCTCTCTCACTCTCTCTACATCTCTCTCTCTCCACATCTGTCTCTCCTCTCTCTAACTCACCATGGACCACCCGCCAACTGCTGACCTTGCCTTGGCATTTGGAGAATGGGTGAAACCAGACAGGCATGGCTGAATGCACTATAGACTACA